>NC_042992.1:11055971-11208471 GCF_901001165.1 Salmo trutta | reverse complement strand
TCTCACCTCGTGGAGTTGCAATGATCATGAGAACGGTGAAGAATCAGCCCAGAACTACACGGGAGGATATTGTCAATGATCTCAAGGCAGCTGGGACCATAGTCACCAAGAAAACAATTGGTAACACACTACACCGTGAAGGACTGAAATCCTGCAAGGTCCCCCTGCTCAAGAAAGCACATATACATGCCCATCTGAAGTTTGTCAATGAACATCTGAATGATTCAGAGGACAACTGGGTGAAAGTGATGTGGTCAGATGAGACCAAAATGGAGCTCTTTGGCATCAACTCAATTCACCGTGTTTGGAGGAGGAGGTATGCTGCCTATGACCCCAAGAATACCATCCCCACCGTCAAACATGGAGGTGGAAACCTTATGCTTTGGGGGTGTTGTTCTGCTAAGGGGACAGGACAACTTCACCGCATCAAAGGGACGATGGACGGGGCCATGTACCATCAAATCTTGGGTGAGAACCTCCCCTCAGCCAGGGCATTGAAAATGGGTCGTGGATGGGTATTCCAGCATGACAATGACTCACGGCCAAGGCAACAAAGGAGTGGCTCAAGAAGAAGCACATTAAGGTCCTGGAGTGGCCTAGCCAGTCTCCAGACCTTAATCCCATAGAAAATCTGTCGAGGGAGCTGAAGGTTTGAGTTGCCAAACGTCAGCCTCGAAACCTTAATGACTTGGAGAAGATCTGCAAAGAGGAGTGGGACAAAATCCCTCCTGAGATGTGTGCAAACCTGGTGGCCAACTACAAGAAACGTCTGACCTCTGTGATTGCCAACAAGTGTTTTGCCACCAAGTACTAAAATACTTATTTCCCTCATTAAAATGCAAATCATTTTATAACATTTCTGACATGCGTTTTTCTGGATTTTTTTGTTGTTATTCTGTCTCTCACTGTTCAAATAAACCTACCATTAAAATTATAGACTAATAATTTCTTTGTCAGTGGACAAACGTACAAAATCAGCAGGGGATCAAATACTTTTTTCCCTCACTGTACAAGCTTGGCACACCTGTATTTGGGGAGTTTCTCCCATTCCTCTCTGCAGATCTTCTGAAGTTCTGTCAGGTTGGATGGGGAGGGTCGCTGCACAGCTATTTTCAGGTCTCAATATCTCCAGAGATGTTCGATCAGGTTCAAGTCCGGGCTCTAGCTGGACAACTTAAGGACATTTAGAGACTTGTACCGAAGCCACTCCCGTGTTGTCTTGGCTGAGTGCTTAGGGTCGTTGTCCTGTTGGAAGTTGAACCTTAACCCTGTCTAAGGTCCTGAATGCTCTGGAGCACGTTTTCATCAAGGATCTGTCTGTACTTGGCTCCATTCATCTTTCCCTCGACTATTCTCCCAGTCCCTGAAAAACATTGTGCTTCACAGTAGCGATGGTGCCAGATTTCCTCCAGACGTGGTGCTTGGCATTCAGGCCAAAGAGTTCAATCTTGGTTTCATCAGACCAGAGAATCTTGTTTCTCATGGTCTTGGAATCTTTAGGTGCTTTTTAGCAAACTCCAAGCGGGATGTCATGTGTCTTTTACTGTGGAGTGGCTTCAGTCTGGCGACTCTACCAAAAAGGCCTGATTGGTTCTCCCATCTCCACAGAGCAACTCTGGAGCTCTGTCAAAGTGAGCATCGGATTCTTGTCACCTCGCTGACCAAGGCCCTTCTCCCTCGATTGCTCAGTTTGGCCGGGCGGCCAGCTCTAGGATGAGTCTTGGTGGATCCACACTTCTTCCATTTAAGAATGATGGAGGCCACTGTGTTCTTGGGGACCTTCATGGCTGCAGACATTTTTTGATACCCTTCCACAGATCTGTGCCTCACCACAATCCTGTCTCAGAGCTCTACAGACAATTCCTTCGATCTCATTGCTTGATTTTTGCTCTGACAACTGTGGGACCTTATATAGACAGGTGTGTGCTTTACAAATCATATCCACTTAATTGAATTTACCACAGGTGGACTCCAATCAAGTTGCAGAAACAACTCAAGGATGATCAATGGAAACCGGATGCAGCAGAGCACAATTTCGAGTCTCATAGCAAAGTAAATAATATCTGTTTAACCTCTTACATCTAGACGTTCCGCTAGCGGAACACCTGCTCCAATATCCAATGAAAGGCGTGGCGCGAATTACAAATTCCTCAAAAATCCCAAAACTTCCATTTTTCAAACATATTACTATTTTACACCATTTTAACCTGTTATGGCTAGGGGGCAGTATTTTCACGGCCGGATAAAAAAACGTACCTGATTTAATCTGATTATTACTCCTGTCCAGAAACTAGAATATGCATATAATTATTAGCTTTGGATAGAAAACACTCCAAAGTTTCTAAAACTGTTTGAATGGTGTCTGTGAGTATAACAGAACTAATTTGGCAGGCCAAAACCTGAGAAGATTCTGTACAGGAAGTACCCTGTCTGACCATTTCTTGCCCTTCTTGATTATCTCTATCCATTACAGAGGATCTCTGCTGTTACGTGACACTTCCTACGGCTCCCATGGGATCTCAGAAGGCGGCAAAAAGCTGAATCGTGGCTTTGCAGGCTCTGGCTGAAAAACATTAGCGCGTTTGGATAGTGGCCAGTAACAGTACTATGAGACTTAGGCTCGTGCACGAGAGGATAGCATGCTTTTATTTTCTCTCTCTTTGTACGTTTACACGCTTTCCCGGTCGGAATATTATCGCTTTTTTACGAGAAAAATGGCATAAAAATTGATTTTAAACAGCGGTTGACATGCTTCGAAGTACGGTAATGAAATATTTAGAAATCTTTTGTCACGAAATGCGCCATGCTCGTGACCCTTATTTACACTTCGGATAGTGTCTTGAACGCACGAACAAAACGCCGCTGTTTGAACATAACTATGGATTATTTTTGACCAAACCAACATTTGTTATTGAAGTAGAAGTCCTGGGAGTGCATTCTGACGAAGAACACCAAAGGTAATCAAACTCTTCTAATAGTAAATCGGAGTTTGGTGAAGGCTAAACTTGCTGGGTGTCTAAATAGCTAGCCCTGTGATGCCGGGCTATCTACTTAGAATATTGCAAAATGTGCTTTCACCGAAAAGCTATTTTAAAATCGGACATATCGAGTGCATAGAGGAGTTCTGTATCTATAATTCTTAAAATAATTTATGTTTTTTGTGGATGTTTATCGTGAGTAATTTAGTAAATTCACCGGAGGTTTGAGGGGGGATGCTAGTTCTGAACGTCACATGCTAATGTAAAAAAGCTGTTTTTTGATATAAATATGAACTTGATTGAACAAAACATGCATGCATTGTATAACATAATTTCCTAGGGTTGTCATCTGATGAAGATCATCCAAGGTTAGTGCTGCATTTAGCTGTGGTTTTGTTTTTTGTGACATTATATGCTAGCTTGAAAAATGGGTGTCTGATTATTTCTGGCTGGGTACTCTGCTGACATAATCTAATGTTTTGCTTTCGTTGTAAAGCCTTTTTGAAATCGGACAGTGTGGTTAGATTAACGAGAGTCTTGAGCTGTGGTCTGTGGTCACCACCTGCAGAACCACTCCTTTATTGGGGGTGTCTTGCTAATTGCCTATAATTTCCACCTGTTGTCTATTCCATTTGCACAACAGCATGTGACATTTATTGTCAGTCAGTGTTGCTTCCTAAGTGGACAGTTTAATTTCACAGAAGTGTGATTGACTTGGAGTTACAATGTGTTGTTTAAGTGTTCCCTTTATTTTTTTGAGCAGTGTATATAAATTTTTGCAGTGAAAAAAAATGAATGAATGAAAAATGAATTAAATATATATATAAAAAAATATATATATATTTATATATATGAAATATGAATTAAATATATATATATATACAAAATAATGTATTTATATATATATATGTATAAATACATTATTTTTTATATATATATATATATATTTAATTCATAATTCATATATATACATACAGTTGAAGTCGGAAGTTTACATACACTTAGGTTGTAGTCATTAAAACTCATTTTTCAACCACCGCACATATTTCTGGCTAACAAACTATAGTTTTGACAAGTTGGTTAGGACATCTACTATATGCATGACACAAGTAATTTTTCCAACAATTGTTTACAGACAGATTATTTCACTTATAATTCACTGTATCACAATTTCAGTGGGTCAGAAGTTTACATACACTAAGTTGACTGTGCCTTTAAACAGCTTGGAATTTTACAGAAAAGGATGTCATGGCTTTAGAAGCTTCTGATAGGCTAACTGACATCCAAATTACATCAAATTTCATAGCCTACCTTCAAACTCAGTGCCTCTTTGCTTGACATCATGGGAAAGTCAAGAGAAATCAGCGAAGACCTCAGAAAGAATTGTAGATGTCCACAAGTCCGGTTAATCCTTGGGAGCAATTTCCAAACGCCTGAAGGTACCATGTTCACTTGTACAAACAATAGTACGCAAGTATAAACACCATGGGACCACGCAGCCGTCATTCCGCTCAGGAAGGAGACGCGTTCTGTCTCCTAGAGATAAACGTACTTTGGCGCTTAAGTGCAAATCAGTCCCCGGGAATGGCAGCATCATGTTGTGGGTAGATGGTATCATGAGGGAGGAAAATTATGTGGATATATTGAAGCAACCTCTCAAGACATCAGTCAGGAAGTTAAAGCTTGGTAGCAAATGGGTCTTCCAAATGGACAATGACCCCAAGCATACTTCCAAGGTTGTGGCAAAATGGCTTAAGAACAACAAAGTCAAGGTATTAGAGTGTCCATCACAAAGCCCTGACCTCAATCCCATAGAAAATTTGTGGGCAGAACTGAAAAAGCGTGTGCGAGCAAGGATGTCTAAAAAAACCTGACTCAGTTACAGCAGCTCTGTCAGGAGGAATGGGCCAAAATTCACCCAACTTATTGTGGGAAGCTTGTGGAAGGCTACCCGAAACGTTTGACCCAAGTTAAACAATTTACTTCTGACCCACTGGGAATGTGATGAATGAAATAAAATCTGAAATAAATCATTCTCTCTACTATTATTCTGACATTTCACATTCTTAAAATAAAGTGGTGATCCTAACTGACCTAAGACAGGGAATTTTTACTAAGATTAATGTCAGGAATTGTGAAAAACTGAGTTTAAATGTATTTGGCTAAGGTGTATGTAAACTTCCAACTTCAACTGTATATATATATATATATATCTTATCTTTAGCTCTGCATTGTTGGAAAATGACCCGTAAGTAAGCATTTCACTGTTAGTCTACACCTGTTGTTTACCATGCATGTGACAAATTACATTTGATTTGATCCCAAATGGCACCCTACCCTATAGGTCACTACACCCTATTATCTTTATACTGTAGGAGGAATTGGGACCAGACAGCCTAGGTGTGGTATTCATTTATCCTTCCCTTGACAGGACATGTGTAGCGACCTTGCACCACTTCTGCTTAACTTGAATGAATTTCAGGGAAATTCAACGGTTCTATTGAAAATAAAAAAGAGTAAGGAACAAGACAGGCAATTATTCTTAGTGACAGTGGGTGGCTTGTCACAAGGTGACTCCCCTTCCGTCGCCATTGTTGTTTGGGTCAGTTCTCTCCATACCCCAGGCTTTGATGGAAGTTTCTTTTGAGTTTAGGCCTCAGCGTCGTTGGCAGTTTGCAGGGTTAGTAGACAGAAACTCAATACGGCCTGATATGTGTATGGAAACACAAAAGACACTGAAAAGGGACTAAGGGGGGTGGAGGGAGCAAGGAATGGAGCGAGGGATAGAGCGAGGGATAGAGCGAGGGATGGAGCTAGGGATAGAGCAGGGGATAGAGCGAGGGATAGAGCGAGGGATGGAGCGAGGGATGGAGCGAGGGATAGAGCGAGGGATAGAGCGAGGGATAGAGCGAGGGATGGCGCGAGGGATAGATCGAGGGATGGAGCGAGGGATAGAGCGAGGGATGGAGCTAGGGATAGAGCGAGGGATAGAGCGAGGGATAGAGCGAGGGATAGAGCGAGGGATGGAGCGAGGGATGGAGCGAGGGATAGAGCGAGGGATAGAGCGAGGGATGGCGCGAGGGATAGATCGAGGGATGGCGCGAGGGATAGATCGAGGGATGGAGAGAGGGATAGAGCGAGGGATAGAGCGAGGGATAGAGCGAGGGATGGATCGGGGGATGGAGCTGGGGATGGAGCTGGGGATAGAGCATGGGATAGAGCGAGGGATAGAGCGAGGGATAGAGCGAGGGATGGAGCTAGGGATAGAGCGAGGGATAGAGCGAGGGATAGAGCGAGGGATGGCGCGAGGGATAGAGCGAGGGATGGAGCTGGGGATGGAGCTGGGTATAGAGCAAGGGATAGATTTAGGGATGGAGCTAGGGATAGAGCGAGGGATAGAGCGAGGGATAGAGCGAGGGATGGAGCTAGGGATAGAGCGAGGGATAGAGCGAGGGATGGCGCGAGGAATAGATCGAGGGATGGAGCGAGGGATAGAGCGGGGGATGGAGCTGGGGATGGAGCGAGGGATAGAGCGAGGGATGGCGCGAGGGATAGATCGAGGGATGGAGAGAGGGATAGAGCGAGGGATAGAGCGAGGGATAGATCGAGGGATGGAGAGAGGGAACTCGTTTAAATGTGACTGGAGGAGAGGAGCAGGCAATAAACACTTGGTTAAATGTGTATTTTGTGAAGGTTTACCTAGTAAAATTATGTATTACTATGTTATCTATAGTGGGAATGAATAATTGCCCTTACCTTCTTACATGTACATGTAATTACTACCACTAATTAGATGTTCCAGATACAAGTAGTTTTAAGACATCAACTGGAGAGCTTCACTCTTGCTTACATAGGTTCTGAAATCAATTACTTTTAGAAGTAATATACAACTCAAGAGCCTTTTAATTTAGCTCATCGTTTACCTCTATGTTTTGGGATTTGACTGCAGGTAATTTCACTATAGCACAGCCCACAGCACAGCCCACAGCTCACAGCACAGCCCACAGCACAGCTCCCAGCACAGCTCACAGCACAGCCCACAGCTCACAGCACAGCTCACAGCACAGCCCACAGCACAGCTCCCAGCACAACCCACAGCTCACAGCTCACAGCACAGCTCACAGCACAGCTCCGAGCACAGCCCACAACTCACAGCTCACAGCTCACCACACAGCCCCCAGCACAGCTCACCGCACAGCTCACAGCTCACCGCACAGCCCCCAGCACAGCCCACAGCACAGCTCACAGCTCACCGCACAGCTCACAGCTCACAGCACAGCTCACAGCTCACCGCACAGCCCCCAGCACAGCCCACAGCACAGCTCACAGCTCACCGCACATCCCCCAGCACAACCCACAGCACAGCTCACAGCTCACCGCACAGCCCCCAGCACAGCCCACAGCACAGCTCACAGCTCACCGCACATCCCCCAGCACAGCCCACAGCACAGCTCACAGCTCACCGCAGAGCTCACAGCTCACAGCACAGCTCACAGCACATCTCACAGCACATTGCACAGCCCACAGCACAGCTATAGTCCACTGTCATCTGAAGTGTAGCTAATCCGAGACACAAGTTGATGAAATGTTGAGAGGCAGCAGTGTACAGCACAGCCCACAGCACAGCATACAACAACCCACAGTACATTACACGGCACAGCGTACAACACAGCCCACAGCATAGCGTACAACACAGCCCACAGCACAGCGTACATCACAGCCCACAGCGTACAACACAGCCCACAGCGCAGCCCACAGCGCAGCCCACAGCGTACAACACAGCCCACAGCACATCCCACAGCGTACAACACAGCCAACAGCGCAGCCCACAGCGCAGCCCACAGCGTACAACACAGCGCACAGCACAGCCCACAGCACAGCCCACAGCGCATCCCACAGCGTACAACACAGCCCACAGCACAGCCAACAGCACAGCGTACAACACAGCCCACAGCGCATCCCACAGCGTACAACACAGCCCACAGCGCATCCCACAGCACAGCGTACAACACAGCCCACAGCGCATCCCACAGCGTACAACACAGCCCACAACACAGCCCACAGCACAGCGTACAACACATCCCACAGCACAGCGTACAACACAGCCCACAGCGTACAACACAGCCCACAGCACAGCGTACAACACATCCCACAGCGTACAACACATCCCACAGCGTACAACACAGCGCACAGCACAGCCCACAGCGCATCCCACAGCGTACAACACAGCCCACAGCACAGCGTACAACACAGCCCACAGCGCAGCCCACAGCGCAGCCCACAGCTTACAACACAGCCCACAGCACAGCGTACAACACAGCCCACAGCATAGCGTACAACACAGCCCACAGCACAGCGTACATCACAGCCCACAGCGTACAACACAGCCCACAGCGCAGCCCACAGCGCAGCCCACAGCGTACAACACAGCGTACAACACAGCCCACAGCACAGCCCACAGCGCAGCCCACAGCGTACAACACAGCGCACAACACAGCCCACAGCGCATCCCACAGCGTACAACACAGCCCACAGCACAGCGTACAACACAGCCCACAGCGTACAACACAGCCCACAGCACAGCGTACATCACAGCCCACAGCGTACAACACAGCCCACAGCGCCGCCCACAGCGCAGCCCACAGCGTACAACACAGCGTACAACACAGCCCACAGCACAGCCCACAGCGCAGCCCACAGCGTACAACACAGCGCACAACACAGCCCACAGCGCATCCCACAGTGTACAACACAGCCCACAGCACAGCGTACAACACTGCCCACAGCACAGCGTACCGCACAGCTCACTGCAACGACTTCCAACCCACTGAAACCTTTAACCCCCCCTAAACAACAACAACCTCCATTCCAGAATCAGAATCAGAATCATGAAAATACAAACGGGCTCAGTGTTAAACATGGTCCCTACAACAAGCGGCCCTTTACATTGTTGTCTACATAGACGCTCCGTGTGGGTATTCTCCAGCTCCATGCAGCGTCTCTCTCTCTCCACATAGGCAGAAGAGGAAAAATATGCAAAACGTGACGACCTCCCTTCTCTCCCCAGGGATCCTATTAAAACTTTCTTTGGCGAAGGGTTGGGGTTTTCTTCTTCTTCGTGTTTTTGCTACATCTCCCTAACAAACTGCAGGGAAAGGACCTCTAACACAGGCCATTAAGAGTCAAAGAGCCTCATGGAGAGAGTGTGGAGAGGAAGGAGAGGGAGGAGTGGAAGGAGAGGGAGGAGAGGAAGGAGAGGAAGGAGAGGGAGGAGAGGAAGGAGAGGGAGGAGAGGAAGGAGAGGGAGGAGAGGAAGGAGAGGGAGGAGAGGGAGGAGGGAGAGGAAGAGGAAGGAGAGGGAGGAGAGGAAGGAGAGGGAAGAGAGGAAGGAGAGGGAGGAGAGGGAGGAGAGGGAGGAGAGGAAGGAGAGGGAGGAGAGGGAGGAGAGGGAGGAGAGGGAAGAGAGGAAGGAGAGGGAGGAGAGGGAGGAGAGGGAGGAGAGGGAAGAGAGGAAGGAGAGGGAGGAGAGGGAGGAGAGGGAGGAGAGGGAAGAGAGGAAGGAGAGGGAGGAGAGGGAGGAGAGGAAGGAGAGGGAGGAGAGGGAAGAGAGGAAGGAGAGGGAGGAGAGGGAGGAGAGGGAAGAGAGGAAGGAGAGGGAGGAGAGGGAGGAGAGGAAGGAGAGGGAAAAAGAGCGAAGAAAAGCTATTAGTCACGCATTAGTTAGAAATTACGGAAGTATTTCAAATATTTAAACTTTCTATCTGCACTCAGAGTCATCACCATATGGTTTGCATGAACAGGTTACTTATGCAGAGGCAGCGAGGCACTAAAGGGAGCATGCAGACTGAGGCACAGGAAGAGAGATAGAGGTCGCAGGGGAGAAGGAGAAAGGGAAGGAATACAAACTGACGAAAAGGAAAGCAGTGTCCTCAATTCAAACTAGGGATCAGGAGTGTGTGGTTTGAATTTGAATGGCTTTATTTAGTGTGAGCATGGCTTGTGTTTTTCCAGCTGCTATCATTTATGAAGGCAGTGAGATGTATTTTACATTGAAGATGTTGTTGAGAGGACTGTTAGAACGAGCCCTTATGTTCTCACTCTCACAATAAGACGGTTCTACTCTGATCAAAACCAAAAATGTTTGATGGGTGTATGTGTGTGTTTTAGTTTTTCTGTGTGTGTCTGTGTATGTCTATCTGTCACAAGGCAACACTTCTGAACTATCTGAAAATAAGAATTTGTTATTAACTGACTTGACTAGTTAAATAAAGGTAAAATAAAAAAAAATCTTGACAGCCATCTCAAAATATCCTGAACTTGTTGCGTCCCTTTAGAGGAAAAGTGGTCAGATAGCCAAATTGAATGACATGGTCAGAGTTGAATTAAATCTGCTAGTCTCAACTCTCTCTCTCTCTCTCTCTCTCTCTCTCATCCACCCTTCTTGCTCTCCATTTCTTGCCACATCTTGATGTTTCAGAAACAGAAAAACAGTGAACACTTCTCTAAGCTGTCTAAATATGCTCCTCCCCTTATGCCGGTCCATATGTTGACAACATCAACAGTTTTGACTTTGTTGTGTCTCGCAGTTCGTGATTTAAACTGGACCATCTGATTAGTTAAAGTAGAAACCACACAACATTCAATAACAGATGGATAGTCCATTTCTCCCTGCGTTGCAGATGGCTGTATCGGTCCACTAACACAGGAGAAGTAAAGGCCCAGTACACTAGTTTCATGATTTTTTAAATATTATTATGATTTTTCAGGGAGTGTTGCAGCACCCCTACTTTCCTATTATAAGGAGAAAGGGAGGCATGTTTATGATTTATAAAAGTCACAGCATCCTTAATAAAAATGAAAGTAGTCAGACACCTGTTTTCTCCTCCTCTGCTCACCCTTGCTCTGTCATGCCACGTTCCCTCCTTTTCTCCTTCTCCTCACTCCTCCTCTGTGTTCTATCTCTCTGTGTTTCTAAAATGGAGGGTCAGGACCTACAGCGCAGTGTTAGCCGGTTCCAATTTCTGTGTAGTCAGATAACAGACATACACACTTCTCTGAGATTAACCTGACATTTACTGCAAGAGTTTTAAAAGGTGGAAATAGTAGCCTCTTGCATAAGTATAAATTATACAAAATACCGTTATTTTTACACTTTAGCAGCCGTTTATCTAACATTTTTAGGATCATATGTGCGCACTGTCGTGTCTTTGGCTATGCCGGATTAAGTGATATGACATGCTAACCTATAAAATTCTTTCTCTGTAATTAATATTACCTGATTGAGCTAATCATGTAAATGTAATTAACTAGAAAGTCGGGGCACCACGGAAGAACGTTTATAGAGCCGTTATCTTCCGAATAAACTCTTAAAATACTTAGTAATAGTTTACATCGATAGTCTCATAATGAAAGTTGTAAATTCTTGGTTATCTTCACGAACCCAGGCTAAGTTGAATCAGCAATACAAAATTGGGTTTAATTATTTATTTACTAAATACCTAAACTAATCACACAGAATTACAAATACACAGAATACAAATGATGTCATACAGAAAACATCCCTGGTGGATGGAACCTGTATGAAAGCTGGTTACACAAAGGAAAGGGGGTTGGGCTTGAATGAAAGAGCGGGAAGACTTAGGAACAAAGAAACAGCAGCTATGCTATCGTAAATACATTATCTTATGCATTCTAAATTACCGCCCATTTGGAAAAGGAAAATGCAATAAATATTTACTCTGAGCTGCGCTTCGGTAGATTGGTCGTAGATGTTGGCCATCAGATCTTCCTGTCCTCGGAAGAATGTCTCTGGTGGTAAATTGGATACGTGGTGGTATCTGTTTGTGAGACTGGATCCGTCGTCCGTCCTTGCCTAGCCCACGTCTACAGCGGCCGCTGCTAACTCAACGGCTAGGAAGTATCACTTCTGTAGTGAATAAGCTCAAAGTTCATACCATTCGCCACCAAAGCTCACGCCAAGGTTGGCCTAGTTCTGTACTTGACATGTGTGTCCTTCTAACGTAGAGGCTGCAGACCTCACGTACTGGAACATGTGGTTATCTTTTCGTCAAAGGCTTATATAGTGGAGAGGGTGAAGGATGTGTTTCATCATTTATAACCCCTGTCTCTTCACAGGGGTGGGCCACTGATCAAGCAGGGCACTTTCCTTATGAAAACCCAATTCTCTCATTTGGAAGCTAAAATTAAATTTAATCTCCTAACAAACAATTTCAATATCAAACATTTCAATTGCATAACAATTCCATGTGACTCTGATAACTAGAGGGTGTATACTTTCCCAGGTACAGTTTATGTCGTCCTGTCATCAGTTATAATGTCTCAGATGACAACCGAACTGACATCCATACTCATTACGTTCCAAAGCATATTTCCAACTGGTTTTATTACCAAAATAGGGTTCCTTTCCCCATTTGTTTGATGTTCCCAGACTCTCTATATTTAACAGGACAGCAGTCCTTCAGGACAGCAGTCCTTCAGTAGGGTCAGAAAGAGAGGGGAAGGGAGAAAGGTATTTATGAGGGGGTCATAAACCTTACCCACAGGTCAACGTCATGACAGCACAAACAGACGGACAGACAGTGAGAGGAGAGAGAGAGAGAAAGAGAGAGAGAGAGAGAGACCACCATCTTTACAAAGAGAAAGAGAGAGATGCACACACACACACACACACACACAGACAGACAGACAGACAAAGACAGATCCCCCCCTCACTTGTCCCCCTGCTGTCTCCCTTCCTTAAAAAAATTGTGTTTTTTTGTTTTTCAGTAGTTTCTGCTGTTTTCACATGAAAACACACACACTGGTTGGTGAGTTGAGTCAAGCTTAATAAGGCAAGCGTTCATGAGAATGGAGAGAGAGAGAAAGGTGTGGGCTCCCGAGTGGTGCAGCTGTCTAAGGCACTGCATCTCAGTGCTTGAGGTGTCACTACAGACACCCTGGTTTGAATCCAGGGGGTATCACAACCGGCTGTACTTGGGAGTCCCATAGGGCGACCCACAATTGGCCCAGCGTCATCCAGGTTTGGCCGGGGTAGGCCGTCATTGTAAATAAGAATTTGTTCGTAACTGACTTGCCTAGTGAAATAAAAATGTAAAAGGTGTGGTGATGGAGGTAAAGAGAGGGATGGGGAGGCAGTGGTATGATGCTATTTTCATCTATCTCTTAACTGCAAAGTGTAATATTTTGTAACATCCTAATATCTGAAAAAAATGGTGGCCTTTTTGAAAACACCCTCCCACGGGGGGTTACAGTGATACACTGTCCCTCTGATGAACCAGCTGTGGTCGTGCGTCTAATATATGAGTCCCCACGGAAACAACAGTTCTTTTTTGGGGGGATTTAAAAAAAAAATCTGAATGCACTATCTTCGGGGCTCAGAGACTTAGAAAGAGTTGTGTGATTGGATCTGATAACATTTAACTTCATATATTAATTTCGTACAAAAACAAAAGGCATAAGAGATCAGAAAAAAATAGCCCACAAAAACAGAATATTATCTCAAGAGAAAACACATCAACTCGCAGCAAGGATGTGAATATCTAACTTGGACAGATTCTTGGAGTAAACAATGTTATATTGTTCCCAAGTACACACACTCTGAGCCGTTTACCCTTTTTACAACAAGGCAAAAACCCATCAAACTTCAGCATGCTGCAAACTTTTTGCCAACTTTATTTTTATATCTGAAAGGTATTGCTGGTAACAAAGCCTGTACTTTTTTCCCCGCCAACCGACCTAGTCATGATTGCGGTAGGCTGTCATGTCCCGCCAACACCTCAGTAAAACGTCGCCTTTCATCTTGCCGGCTTTGGCATTAAAACATGAACAATTATTATTTGTTGTCTGACATCAAACTTGTCCTTGTCAATCACAACGCTTTATATAAAAGCTTTTAATGCATTTTCTTTCTCTCCATTTAAATACATATACATTTATGTCCTTGAGCTGTTCTTGTCTATTGCAACAGAAATGCTTTGGCATTTAGCCCGGGAGAACACACAATGCCATTTCATCTCTTGATGATAGGTTAATATGCGTAGGTTTCTAGTATTAGGCCTAATATTTAGCCGGCGACTAATGGATTAATATTAATGAGCTTCTTCAGCTACACATATTTCAGCTACACTCTTTTCCAGATGAGCTTGTGCGCAATTATGCAAGCCGCTCAGCTATGTCTCTTCTACTGGAGTGGTAAAAAGCTAGTGGCTACAATATGTTGTTGGACATTTATGGTGAGAATGTTTTGCTATGATTAGTCCTATCCAGATAACTGTCTGCTGATACTATTAAAAATATATACGAGCACCTACAAACTAAAAAAAATTAGGGCATTGGCTCTGTTTCAAAATATTACTTTTTTGTTATATGACAGCAGTCCCACACATTCCCATGATTGGTGGTGTGGGGAAAATATTCTTTATATTTTATTCTGTTATATTCTTACTATAAAATATATGTGTTTTGACTGTGATTAGGGCAGGGGGGGAATGTAGGCCAAGTGTGTCTCTTTTCTTTTTAATGAAGAAAATAACTAACTATTGATTTAATTTACATGACACAGCCATGTAGCACAAAGGCTGCACAGACCAGTAACATCATTCTTAGGACCTGCCTAAAACAAATTAATAATGTATTTCTTTGTGATTGTGTATATTCAATGGATTTATTTTAAATAGACACCCACACACCCCGGCCGCCCTCTACTTAAGCTAGGCTTCCCCAAAAAATCTATAAAATAATTTATCTTTCGTCTCTCTGTGTTTCATAATTTTCCTTCAATGTATTTCCCTGGAGAAAGGCTGAATGTATCTCACTGGAGAAAGCATCCGAGCGAGCGAAACAGCGCCCCTCTGTCTCTGTATGTGTAGCCCATCAGTCTGATCCTGTCTGGTCCAAAATAGTATGACATTGTTGATGCCCGTAGCATTGAACGCAAGGGAAGCCAGCGAGCATTTGGCCTCCCTTGATAAAAAAAGTATAAAATAATAGCCAATCAGTGTTGAGCTAAACTGAGTGAGCACAACTGTGAACTGTCAATGGAAGCCAGTTCGATTTTGGCTTCTCACCAATCACATCGCATCAAAAGCAAAACGTTGACAGAAAAAAACTTGAATTGTTTCATCTCGTTGTGTCGTTGTCCTCCAGTGGCTAGCTAGCTAAAATTGTCCCTTTCCTAAATTAGCCATGGATGGAGGTAGGGATTTGAACTTGGGGTTGGGGTTGTACTTAATTCTCTGTACTGGCCAATGATGTTAATGACAATTCTGATCCAACCATTAATTCATACTTTGTGCCGCTGGCCTGAGAAGATGGAAGTTCAATATGTAGCTAGATGTAGAAGACTAATGTTAAGTAGCTAACATTGCCCATGAATGGAAGTTAGGCTAGCGAGCAAGCATTTTATCCTAGGACAACAAAAACTAAAAGTGTGTACTGTATGACAGTCATAGACTGTTTACTCAACATGAAACAGGTGTACACGTGCAAGCATTTCTCTACAAGTAGGGTGAGTCAAGATGTTTTTTGACTTGCACGTGTACGCACACATATTTAGCTTATCTTGATTGGAAATAGGTTTGGAATCTTTTAGTTGTCACTGTATTAGTCTAAGCATAGGTGATTTGATGATGTTGAAATGTTGAAGTTGAAATGGTGCTGGAATAGTGGAGGCAGATCCTGTTGAAATGCTGCTGGAATAGTGGAGGCAGATCCTGTTGAAATGCTGCTGGAATAGTGGAGGCAGATCCTGTTGAAATGCTGCTGGAATAGTGGAGGCAGATCCTGTTGAAATGCTGCTGGAATAGTGGAGGCAGATCCTGTTGAAATGGTGCTGGAATAGTGGAGGCAGATCCTGTTGAAATGGTGCTGGAATAGTGGAGGCAGATCCTGTTGAAATGGTGCTGGAATAGTGGACGCAGATCCTGTTGAAATGGTGCTGGAATAGTGGAGGCAGATCCTGTTGAAATGGTGCTGGAATAGTGGAGGCAGATGCTGTTCTAAATCAATGGTTGTTCAGTAGTCTAAAAATGTCAGAAACATGACATACAGCATGATCAAGTAAGGTTATGTAACTGTCTGTTACATACAATAAGCTTTGTGAACTTCACCAGACAGAGGTTGCCCTCCGGTTTGGTGATGAAACAAAGGTGCGGTTTAATTTATTCTGCCACTGTGTCTTCTTATTGTCTCGACCTTAGACCTAAAGTATATATCACAGGTGGCAAGGCATATGAACTAACAGGATTTGTGGAGCAAACAACGCAATTATTACAACACAATAATATGCCATTTTCTTCCTGAATTGGCTTCCCCAGTGATTTTCGCCACGCACTCCTACTAACTCCCACTCGTCAACGTGCCGGCATGCACACGAGATACAGTATATACAGTTGAAGTCGGAAGTTTACATACACTTAGTTAGTCATTAAAACTAGTTTTTCAACCACTCCACAAATTTCTTGTTAACAAACTATAGTTTTGGCAAGTTGGTTAGGACATTACTTTGTGCATGACACAAGTAATTTTTTCAACAATGGTTACAGAGATTATTTCACTTATAATACACTGTATCACAATTCCAGTGGGTCAGAAGTTTACATACACTAAGTTGACTGTGCCTTTAAACAGCTTGGAAAATTACAGAAAAGGATGTCATGGCTTTAGAAGCTTCTGACAGGCTAATTGACATCATTTGAGTCAACTGGAAGTGTACCTGTGGATGTATTTTAAGGAATACCTTCAAACTCAGTGCCTCTTTGCTTGACATAATGGGAAAATCAAAAGAAATCAACCAAGACCTCAGACATAAAATTGTAGACCTCCACAAGTCTGATTCATCCTTGGGAGGAATTTACAAATTCCTGAAGGTACCACGTTCATCTGTACAAAAAATAGTACGCAAGTATAAACACCATGGGACCATGCAGCCATCATACCGCTCAGGAAGGAGATGCGTTCTGTCTCCTAGAAATGAACGTACTTTGGTGCGAAAAGTGCAAATCAATCTGTCACGCACTGACCATAGAGAGCCCTTGGAACTCTATGGTTTAGTAGGTCAGGGCGTGACTAGGGGGTGTTCTAGATGTATTATTTCTATGTTGGTGCTCTTGGTATGATTCCCAATTAGAGGCAGCTGAGGTTCGTTGTCTCTAATTGGGGATCATACTTAAGGGTTCCCTGTTTCCACCTGCTTTGTGGGATATTGTTTTGAGTTAGTGCATGTAGCACCTCTGATGTCATGGTTCGTTGTTTGTTTCTTTTTGTTTGGAAGTTTCGCTTGAATAAATATGTGGAACTTTAATCACGCTGCGCCTTGATCCGTCTCTCCACACAACCGTGACCGAATATCCCACCAACAAAGGACCAAGCAGCGTGAACCTGAGGTTAGGAAGTTTTGGACTTGGGAGGACGAGAGGATGCGAAACCCTTCCTTGGCGGCAGACGGAAGGAAAAAATGGAGGACAGCGACGACACCAGGGTTCACGCCCACAGAAAGCCCAAGGACAACCCCAAGATTTTTTTTGGGGGGGGGCACGAGAGGTGGTCGACGGAGCTAGCGGTCGAGCAGCGGAGAGTGCCAGAGCCTATGTGGGAGTCGATAGAGGAATCTAATGAGAGATACCGGAGAGAGGTTTTGGCAAGGAGTATGTTACAGCGCAGGCGCACTGAAGAGTGCCTTCTCAGCCCGGTACCATCTGTGCCGGCTCCACGCACCAGGCCACCAGTGCTCCTCGCACTCGCCCTGAAGAGCGTGTCACCAGTCCGGTGCAACCTGTGCCGGCCCCACGCATCAGGCCTCCAGTGCACCTCCCCAGTCCGGTACATCCTGTGCCTGCTCCTCGCACTCGCCCTGAAGAGCATGTCACCAGTCCGGTGCAACCTGTGCCGGCCCCATGCATCAGGCCTCCAGTGCGCCTCCCCAGTCCGGTACGTCCTGTGCCAGATCCCCGCACTTGCCCTGAGGTACGTGTCACCAGTCCGGTGCAACCTGTGCCGGCCCCATGCATCAGGCCTCCAGTGCACATTCACAGTCCAGAGCTTCCGGCGACGGTTCACAGTCCAGAGCTTCCGGCGACGGTTCCCAGTCCAGAGCTTCCGGCGACGGTTTCCAGTCCAGAGCTTCCGGCGACGGTTTCCAGTCCAGAGCTTCTGGCGACGGTCTACAGTCCGGAACCTCCTGCGATGGACCACAGTCCGGAACCTCCTGCGACGGTCAATGGTCCGGAGAGTCCAGGCACGGCGTCCAACCCAGCTCCAAGGCCGGAGCCTTCCTCTGCGCCAGTGGCCAGTCCAGGCACGGCGTCTAGTCCAGCTCCAAGGCCGGAGCCTTCCACTGCGCCGGTGCCCAGTCCAGGCATGGCGGCCAACCCAGCTCCATGGCTGGAGCCTTCCTCTGTGCCGGTGCCCAGTCCAGGCATGGCGTCCAACCCAGCTCCAAGGCCGGAGCCTTCCGGTGCGCTGGTGCCCAGTCCAGGCACGGCGGCCAACCCAGCTCCATGGCCGGAGCCTTCCTCTGGGCGTGACTAGGAGGTGTTCTAGGTTTATTATTTCTATGTTGGTGCTCTTGGTATGATTCCCAATTAGAGGCAGCTGAGGTTCGTTGTCTCTAATTGGGGATCATACTTAAGGGTTCCCTGTTCCACCTGCTTTGTGGGATATTGTTTTGAGTTAGTGCATGTAGCACCTCTGATGTTACGGTTCGTTGTTTCTTTCTTTTTGTTTGGAAGTTTCGCTTGAATAGATATATGGAACTTCAATCACGCTGCGCCTTGGTCCGCCTCTCCACACAACCGTGACACAATCCCCCAAAAAACAGCAAAGGACCTTGTGAAGATGCTGCAGGAAACAGGTACAAAAGTATCTACAGTATAACCACAGTAAAACGAGTCCTATATCGACATAACCTGAAAGGCCGCTCAGCAAGGAAGAAGCCTCTGCTCCAAAACCCCCACAAAAAACCCAGACTACGGTTTGCAACTGCACATGGGGACAAAGATTGTACTTTTTGGAGAAATGTCCTCTGGTCTGATGAAACCAAAATAGAACTGTTTGGCCATAATGACCATCTTTATGTTTGGAAGGAAAAGCCATGAAGCACGGGGGTGGCAGCATCATGTTGTGGGGGTGCTTTGCTGCAGGAGGGACTGGTGCTCTTCACAAAATAGATGGCATCATGAGGTAGGAAAATGATGTGGACATATTGAAGCAACATCTCAAGACATCAGTCAGGAAGTTAAAGCTTGGTCGCAAATGGGTCTTCCAAATGGACAATGACAAGCATACTTCCAAAGTTGTGGCAAAATGGCTTAAGGACAACAAAGTCAAGGTATTGGAGTGGCCATCACAAAGCCCTGACCTCAAGCCTATAGAAAATTTGCGGGCAGAATGGAAAAAGCATGTGCGAGCAAGGAGGCCTACAAACCTGCCTCAGTTACACCAGCTTTGTCGGGAGGATTGGGCCAAAATTCACCCAACTTATTGTGGGAAGCTTGTGGAAGGCTACCTGAAACATTTGACCCAAGTTAAACAATTTAAAGGCAATGCTACCAAATAGTAATTGAGTGTATGTAAACTTCTGACCCACTGGGAATGTGATGAAAGAAATAAAAGCTGAAATAAATCAGTCTCTCTACTATTATTCTGACATTTCACATTCTTAAAATAATGTGGTGACCCTAACTGACATAGGACAGGGAATTTTTACCCGGATTAAATGTCAGGAATTGTGAAAAACTGAGTTTAAATGTATTTGGCTAAGGTGTATGTAAACTTCCGACTTCAGCTGTATATGACAAGCAACATACCGTAAGTCTATCAGAAACCTTCCCTGTTACAATAGGCATTAGCTTCGTCTGTGTTGACATCATACAGGTACACAGGTTATAGAGTGTAAAAACATAGTGATGGAACATTGAAAAGGTACAGAGACCTACATAGACTTGTTCTGACACTCTATAAGCTCTTTACATGTACGAGGTCAGCCTATAGTTGGTGTATTTATGACATAGGTCCAGTGGTATTTCAATCACTGTGAGAAGGGGCCCACCAAGGCTTCCCACAAATACAATCAGTTCCCATATCTCACAAGGCTACACGCCATGTTA
Source organism: Salmo trutta (assembly GCF_901001165.1). Taxonomy (NCBI): domain Eukaryota; kingdom Metazoa; phylum Chordata; class Actinopteri; order Salmoniformes; family Salmonidae; genus Salmo; species Salmo trutta. The sequence goes on along the minus strand of NC_042992.1, from coordinate 11,188,370 downwards.
TGAAATATATATAGTGCCGAGAGAGCAGAGAGATGCTGTCACGCTGTGTGTGTGTGTTGAGGGATGTGACAGCAGGAATCGGATAGTGTGCTGCTTCTTCCCAGACTTCGAGACTGTCTGATAGAGAGGGAAGGAACGGAGACCAGGAGGAATAGAGGAATAGTGGTTGGGAGAGATTGTCTCTGATATTTACTGACTGCAGTACTAGTGGGATACGTGGTATAACTTCTTTCTCCTTTTTCTTTGCAGTACAAACTTGTGTGAGATGGGATTTTTCTGCAGTGTTTGACAACTCTTATTACACCTCATGTTTATTTTTTTTCATGTTACAATGTGTTACACAAAACTGTCGGTATTCTGACTTCCCTTGGCTCATATACGAGGCCATATGGAGAAACACTCCTACAGTATTTTCTTACTATTCCTTAAGACACATTTCCCCCAAAACAATGAACTACTGAGTGTTCCTTGACAGTAATGAATTGCTAGTTCTAATCCTGGGCTTTGCCAGTCAGTCACAGGTTGTCATGGCTGCCTAAAGCTCCTCTCGTGTCAACTGAGACAACTCCACAAACACACAGATACACACACATCCACACCCTAGAGCTTCTCTCCTGTCACTTAGTCAACTCCACACCTTCTCACCGTACTATGGGTTACTCCTGAGGGCCCTTAGGGAGTGAAGGCCTCTGCACACAGTCCCCTCAGTTTATCACAGTTTATAGCCAGTCTGGTTCCAGCTCAGAGCTAATGAGAGGAGGAGAGGAGTGACACTAGGAGCAAGACACAGGTGGCTGGTGGCGCCTTAATTGGGGAGGACTGGCTCATAGTAATGGCTGGAACGGCGTGAAGGGACTATTATCCAACACATCAAGCACATGGTTTCCATGTGTTTGACACCATTTCATTCACTCCATACCAGACATTACTATGAGCCATCCTCCCCTCAGGGGAGCCAGAGCCCGGGATTAGGGAAACACGGTTAAGTGAGTGAGTGAGGGAGGATGTTGAAAAAAGGTTTGAGAGAGAGAGAGAGAGAGACTATGCTATTCCGTGTCATATATTATCAATAAGCTTTCCCGCCGAGAAATCACTTCAATAAAAAGCACTGCATAGTAGGTTACGGTGCACATTGTACTTATCTAAAAGAAGTCATGGAAGAATGGGTATCCATGTTCCCACTGGGCACACACTGGATGAATCAATCTGGTTTCCACATCATTTTAATGAAATTACATTGAACCAATGTGGAATAGACCTTGAATTGACATCTGAGCCCAGTGGGTTGTGTCTGTGTATCAAATGGCACCCTATTCCCTATATAGTGCACTACTTTTGACCAGAGCCCTATTCCCTTTATAGTGCACTACTTTTGAGACACACAGGGCCTTGATAAGACAAGATGTCTGCGGTGAGGACACGATGAGACACACAGGGCCTTGATAAGACAAGATGTCTGCGGTGAGGACACGATGAGACACACAGGGCCTTGATAAGACAAGATGTCTGCGGTGAGGACACGATGAGACACACAGGGCCTTGATAAGACAAGATGTCTGCGGTGAGGGCACAATGAGACACACAGGGCCTTTTTAAGACAAGAGGCCTGCAGAGAGGGCCCGATGAGACACACAGGGCCTAGGCCTTTATAGGACAAGATGCCTGCAGAGAGGGCCCGATGAGACACACAGGGCGTTGATAAGACAGGATGCCTGCAGAGAGGGCCCGATGAGACACACAGGGCCTAGGCCTTGATAAGACAAGATGCCTGCAGAGAGGGCCCGATGAGACACACAGGGCCTAGGCCTTGATAGGACAGGATGCCTGCAGAGAGGGCCCGATGAGACACACAGGGCCTAGGCCTTGATAAGACAAGATGCCTGCAGAGAGGGCCCGATGAGACACACAGGGCTTAGGCCTTGATAAGATAAGAGGCCTGCAGAGAGGGCCCGATGAGACACACAGGGCCTAGGCCTTGATAAGACAAGATGCCTGCAGAGAGGGCCCGATGAGACACACAGGGCGTTGATAAGACAGGATGCCTGCAGAGAGGGCCCGATGAGACACACAGGGCCTAGGCCTTGATAAGACAAGAGGCCTGCAGAGAGGGCCCGATGAGACACACAGGGCCTAGGCCTTGATAAGACAAGAGGCCTGCAGAGAGGGCCCGATGAGACACACAGGGCCTAGGCCTTGATAAGACAAGATGCCTGCAGAGGGGGCCCGATGAGACACACAGGGCCTTGGCAGACCTTTCCAAAACCTCTTCTGACTCACACTGTGGGAGTCTGGGGTTGCAGGAACAGAATGCACAATAGAATGAGCTCAGTGTGAATGATGTGTTATTAGATAGACAATTAAATAACATTATATTTAGGCAGACACATACAAAAAGGCACGTGCGCACACACACACATGCAGAACACACACAAAAAAGCATGCACCGACAGATCCCTCCATCTCTCTCTCTCTCTGCTTGATCTGCCCTTCTCTCTGCTGTTCATTTCTACATCTGTTCTCTGGCTCAGGAAGGAAATTGCCTCCAATATCACCAGGGCCCTTGCATATTAGCAGCAAGGCAAGGTCAAACCCGGGAATACATTGCTGAATACACTAATGCCACAATTGCATGGAGGAAACTCCATCTGCCCTACAACAACCATCACCTCCCACCCCCTCCTATTATCAACAAGGCGAACCGAACGAGCGTGCTCGCATACTACCTTAATAAAATACTGTGGCAGCCGGCAGGGAGAGGTGAGGGGAGTGGTGATTGAGGAGAGATATCTGGCAGTCCGTTGGCTCCACCCCCAGGCCTTATATGGACTTCCTGCCCCAACGAGGCAAGACTGTAACTCGTTAAGCTAGGGAGGGTTTGGGGATAAAAGGGGGAAGCAGCCTGCACAACAGGGAAGATAAGGAGAGAGCCAATCGCGATATGAAGAGTGGGAGAAGAGCGCATACTATCTGTGAGATTACACGTTGGGACCTGGACTGTCGGACTAACCCCCTTGTGTACCGGACCGGATTGGCTGTTCTCACCCGAGTGTGAGAATTAGCCCTGGGAAAAGGAACGGACAAAGAGAACAGCTTGTGGACTGTGAGGTGATTAGTGAATTCCCCCTTCTTTCCCCGTGTACAAAAATCCCTAATAAACTTCCCCTTAGCATTCCCCTTCCCTTTAGCATTCTATTTGTGCTACTAGTGCTGACAGAGGCTGATGACATCGAGGCTTACCTACAAGCCTTCGAAAGGACGGCTATGAGGGAGAAATGGCCCCATGAGCAATGGGCCAGCCTGCTAGCACCCTTCCTGTCAGGCGCGGCACAGAAGACATGTCAGGATCTGACGGCTAACCAGGCGACGCATTATGAGGTGCTGAAAAAGGAAATCCTGCGCAGGTATGGTTACACCCTGATTAGCAGGGCATAAAGATTCCATGATTGGGCGTATGATCCTACAGAATCTCCCCGATTCCAAAATTCATGATCTAAATAGGCTGGCCAAGAGCTGGCTAACTGCTGAACCCCTGATGCTCACGACCATTGAGAAAGTGGTCATAGATACATTTATATGCTGTCTCCCATTCAAAGCTAAAAAGTTAGCCAGCCAAGCTAACCCGCAGAGTGCAGATCAGCTGGTGGAACTGGTTGAAGAACAATAGGTGGCTTTGGAGGTCCTGCGCAGCGGACAACCACGGAAGGCGGAACCCTCTACTCACACGAAGGAAAAGGAAGGAAGAGCAGGCCAGGATCACAGTCAAGGATGGGGGAACAATGACAGCCAGAAAGTACTACGAGTGTGGGGACCTGGGACACATTCCCTGGAACTGTCCGGCGCGCAAGTTCCCGATGCCTTTGGCCTCAGCCAGTGAGGTAACCACCGGGCATCCCTGTGTCTTACTGAGGGCATGATGGGCTCAGGAGAGTGGTTCTTCCCCTGTCACCCCGGTAAGAGCCAACGGAAAAAACACCACGGCACTTTTGGACTCCGGGAGTATGGTGACCCTGATCCGACCTGACTTCTCTCAGTCCCCAAACCTGACTGACACCATGGCCATTACGTGCATACACAGTGAGACCAAGGACTACCCTACCACACTCCTCCACCTACAGACCACAAAGGGACAACACATGGTGACCAGTGGGAGTCATCCCAAACCTGCCTGTGCCAGTCCTGATCGGATGAGATTTCCCGATGTTCTGCCAACTGTGGACCAGTATGTCTTCCGGAGAAGTGGGGAACCGTGGGAACCAGAAGGGAGGGGGAAGTCAGAGTGGTGGGAGGGACACCAGAAGGAGGGAAGCCCGGATGTGTGGATTCCAGGAAGTGGACCCACAGGCATCAACCGAAACCCTCTCGGAGGGGGACTCTGAAGCCAGACTGGAGGGAGAGGTGGCAAGTCTGGAAGACTTGTTCCCAATGGATCATGAGGTGGCACCAGAGCCCGCCTCTCTAGTGGGCCGGTTTGGCTCGGCCCAACAGGAGGATCCCAACTTGGCCAGCGCTCTCCAGCAGGTGACCGTAGTGGACGGCAAGCCTGTGGAGGGGTAAGTCAAATAACCTACCCCCATTTCTCTATAAAAAAATAAGTTGCTGTATCAGGTCATGAAGAAGAATGACGAATGTCTGGAGTTGTTGTTGGTGCCCCGTCCCTTTGTACCATCTGTCCTGCAGTTGCCAGACTCTCACCTTCTTGGGGCTCACCTAGGGGTGGAAAAGACCTTAGACAGAATTAAGACATGATTTTACTGGCCAGCGGTGAAGAAAACAGTGGAAGAATACTGCCGCAGTTGCCCTTAGTGCCAGCAAGTAGCTCCAAAAGCCCATTTCCGCAGTCCCTTAATTCCCCTAACAATTATTTCAGTTCCTTTCAGCAGGATTGCAATGGACCTGGTGGGACCTCAACCCAAGAGCAACCGAGGGCACCAATACATACTGGTGATTTTGGATTATGCCACCAGGTACTCGGAAGCCATTCCCCTGCGCACCATGGCCACCAAGGAAATTGCATGTGAGTTGGTTATGCTGTTCTCCCGAGTAGGCATCCTGATGAAATATTGACCAACCAGGGTACCACATTCATGTCATGAATCATGAAGGATTTTTGCAAGCTAATGAGACTAACCCAGTTGCGCACCTCAGTGTATCAACCTCAGACTGATGGGTTGGTGGAAAGGTCCAATCAAACCCTGAAGCAGATGTTAACTTCTTGCGGATTAGTGGGATGCTACCGTCCCATTTCGACAATTTCCGGTAAAATTGCAGAGCGCCAAATTCAAATTAAATTACTATAAATATTAAACTTTCATGAAATCAAAAGTGCAATACATCAAAATAAAGCTTAACTTGTTGTTAATCCAGCCGCCGTGTCAGATTTCAAAAAGGCTTTACGGAGAAAGCAAACCATGCGATTATCTGAGGACAGCGCCCAGTACACAAATGCATAACAAATCATTTTCAATCAGGGAGTTGCGACACGAAAGTCAGAAATAGCGATATAATATATGCCTTGCCTTTGATGATCTTCTTCTATTGGCACTCCAAAAGGTCCCAGTTACATTACAAATGGTCCTTTTGTTAGATAAAGTCCTTCTTAATATCCATAAAAACTCGGTTTAGCTGGCGCGCTTCAGTCAATAATCCACTCGGTTTCCCTCCTTCAAAACAAAATGAATCCCAAACGTTACCAATAAACTTATCCAAACAAGTCAATCAACGTTTATAATCAAACAATAGGTACCCTAATACTCAAATAAACGATCAAATTTAAGACAAAGAATCGTTATTGTCTTTACAAGAGAAAAATACCAAAGAACGTGCTCTCATTCACGCGCTTGGAAACACTACAACCTAAATGGGAGCCACCTAGAAAAACTACAATTTCTGGCTCATTTTTCCAAAAACCAGCCTGAAACTCTTTCTAAAGACTGTTGACATCTAGTGGAAGCCCTAGGAACTGCAATCGGGCACGATTTCACCCTATTATAAAAGTGCCAGCCATTGAAATCAGTGGTAGGATGATATTTTTTGGGGGGGGTGGTTTGTACTCGGGGTTTCGCCTGCCATTTCAGTTATTTTATACACAAACATTATTTTAACAGATTTAGAAACTGTAGAGTGTTTTCTATCCCAATCTACTAATTATATGCATATCCTAGCTTCTGGACCTGAGTAGCATGCAGTTTACTTTGTTCACGCTTTTCATCCGGACGTCAAAATACCGCCCCCTATCCCAAAGAAGTTAAAGAAGGTGATGGAAGCTGATGGAAAGAATTGGGACCAGCTCGTACCCTACCTAATGTTCTCGATCCGAGAAGTGCCCCAAGCTTCAACCGGATTCTCTAACTCCTGTACGGGAGACAACCCCAAGGACTGCTGTATGTGGCTAAAGAAGCCTTGGAACAGCAACTGTCGCCCCGCCGAACCTTGGTGGAACACGTAGGAGCCATGAGAGATACGATGGCAACCCTGTGGTCCCTGGTACGGGAACACATGCTGGAGGCCCAGGAGGCCCAAGCGAGGGTGTACAACAGAGGGTCACAACTAAGGGACTTTCAGCCCGGAGACAAAGTATTGGTGTTGGTCCCCACCTCAGAATGTACGTTTTTGGCATGATGGAACTGGCCATACGAAGTCATTGAGAAGGTGAGTGAAGTTAACTATAGGGTCAGACAGCCGAGACCCAGATTTACCATGTGAATCTGCTAAAGAAATGGAATGCACGTGTTGTGCTCTACTCTATTTGCCCGAAGAAGGCTACCATAGAGACCAAGCTGGTGGAGGTGCCAATGGGGGAGCAGCTGAGCCAAGCCCAGAAGCAGGAGCTGAGCGAGTTGGTCGAACGAAACCAGGATGTGTTCTCCAGTGAACCAGGACACACCGATCTGGTTCAGCACCGCATCATCACTGAACCCGGGGAAAAAGGTGAAGTTGAGACCCTACCGCATACCAGATGCTAGGAGAGAGGCTGTCAGGACCGAGGTAAAAACGATGTTGGAAGCTGATATAATCGAAGAGTCGAAAAGTGAGTGGTCAGCCCCATAGTGTTGGTGCCGAAATCAGATGGCACCATTTGATTCTGTAATGATTTTAGGAAAGTAAATGAAATCTCGAAGTTCGACACCTACCCATGCCCCAAATTGATGAATTAATCGAACGGCTAGGGACCACCCAATTTATCAGCACACTCGACCTGACAAAGGGTTATTGGCAGGTGCCCTTAGCTCCCGAGGCACGGGAGAAAACTGTTTCCTCCCTCCTCCTTCCTCCCTCTTCCCTCTCCTTCCTCCCTCCTCAGTCCTCCTAACTTGTATAATGTGGCTCCATTATTTGAATAGCCCTCCCTCCATCCCTCCATCCCTCTCTTCATCCATCCCACTCTCTCATCCCTCCCTCTCTCTCTCCCTCTATTATCCCTTAACCCGTCTCTGATTGTAATCTGCAGTCCTGACTCACCACATTAACTCACCACATTAACTATGTGTTTCTCCATGTGCTGCATGTGCCATCAGCAATCACTTAATGATGCCTGTGTTTACAGCTCTTTCACACACACACAACGACACACACTGGTGCACAAAATATCTTACACACACACACACACAGAAACCATAGATATTGGATAGAATGGATGATGCTTTTACTAAATTGGCAGGTGGATACGCAGTAACCTGTGAAAGCCCTATGCCTAAAACACTCTGGGAAGTATTTTAATGTACCTGTATTTTTTTAATAGGACACAAGTTCAAAGCAGCTCCATAGTGTATAAGTGTGTTTTTAGAAACCGCAATCAACTATAGCAAAAGAAGAAACTGAGATGATATCCCGCTGTACTCAACTCATTGTGAAGATGTGTCACCAAGCACATCAAAGTACCTATCTACAACTTATTATTTACAGTAACAAAGCCAAAATAGGAACTCGAGGAAAAGTGTTTTATTTTGTTACTTTGTTTGCCCTCGAAGGTCAAAGGGGTCATTTCGATTGATATAACTTTTTGGAGGCCGATGCAGGGGAGAGATTTGAATTTGGTATTGATGTACAAAGACGTATCGTAACAGATGTTGGCTGTATATCACTTACTGAACGCATCCCTGCATCTGCTTTTATCCTTAAAAGAAGTTGGTTCCATTGAAGATCACAGAAGAAGCTAGAATGAGCACTGAGGAACACCGAGAACGGGTTCATCACAGAAGAACTGAGGAACACCTACAACAGGTTCATCAGAGACACACTGAGGAACACCATCATGTGACAAATAACATGAGATATGACCAAAAGAATGAGCTTGAGAACTAGGGGAAGCAGCTAGTGTAGTAATACAGATGTTCTGGATGTCCAAGGCTGTGTGTGGAAGGCTCTGGGTGTAATTAGACCTTAGATCTCCCATCTTTCCTCCCCCACGTCCCTTTATCCCATAATGGACTGGCTTAAGGGGCTTTTCATTCTGTCTGGTGGTCAGTATATTCTAGGGCTGGATCATAAATACAGCACTTTGATCTGCCCACAATGGAACAATGCAGGGATCTCCTCTCTATCGATATCCTCAATCTCTCTCATCCACTTTACACACCAGCACTTACCGTGGCAGGTTGGCTGGCAGTCAATGGGCAACGCATCACCTAGCAATCAATGGAGATAGGAAGATTATACATGGGAGAGCAAAGTACAATTAGGTCAAAACATCTTATGTCATTTGTCACATGCTTCGTAAACAACAGGTGTAGAATAACAGTGAATTGCTTACAGGTCCTTCCCAACAATGCGACAAAGAAAATAGAAAAAAACCCCGCAATGATTAATGATAACTTGGCGATATACACGTTGTAGCAGTACAGACAGAGTCAATGTGCAGGGGTACCAGTACTGAGTCGATGTGCAGGGGTACGAGGTAATTGAGGTAGATATGGACATATACATTGCATTTGAAAAGTATTCAGACCCCTTGACTTTTTCCAAATGTTGTTACATTACAGTCTTATTCTAAAATTAATTTAAAAATAAAATGGAAGAAGTTTGGAACCTCCAAGACTCTTCCTAGAGCTGGCCGTCTGGCCAAACTGAGCAATCGGGGGAGAAGGGCCTTGGTCATGGAGGTGACCAAGAACCCGATGGTCACTCTGACAGATCTCCAGAGTTCTTCTGTGGAGATGGGAGAACCTTCCAGAAGGACAACCATCTCTGCAGCACTCCACCAATCAGGCCTTTATGGTAGAGTGGTCAGACGGAAGCCACTCCTCAGTAAAAGACACATGACAGCCCACTTGGAGTTTTCCAAAAGGTACCTAAAGGACTCTCAGACCATGAGAAACAAGATTCTCTGGTCTGATGAAACCAAGATTCAACTCTTTGGCCTGAATGTCAAGCGTCATGTCTGGAGGAAACCAGGCACCATCTCTATGGTGAATCATGGTGGTGGCAGCATCATGCTGTGGGGATGTTTTTCAGCGGCAGGGACTGGGAGACTAATCAGGATCGAGGGAAAGATGAACGGAGCAAAGTACAGAGAGATCCTTGATGAAAACCTGCTCTAGAGCGCTCAGATCCTCAGACTGGGCCGAAGGTTCACATTCCAACAGGACAACAAGCACACAACCAAGACAACACTGTAGTGGCTTCGGGACAAGTCTCTGAATGTCCTTGAGTGGTCCAGCCAGAGCCCGGACTTTAATCTGGTCTAACATCTCTGGGGAGACCTGAAAATAGCTGTGCAGCAACGCTCCCCATCAACCTGGCACAGCTTGAGAGGATCTGCAGAGAAGAATTGGAGAAACTCCCCAAATACAGGTGTGCCAAGCTTGTAGCATCATACCCAAGAAGATTCAAGGCTGTAATCGCTGCCAAAAGTGCTTCAACAAAGTACAGAGTAAAGGGTCTGAGTACTTATGTTAATGTCATATTTCAGTTTTTGTTGTATTTCTTGCAAACAATTCTGAGGTATTGTGTGTAGATTGATGAGGGACAAAAATAGTTTAAAAAAAGACTGCAACGTTACAAAATGTGGAAAAAGTCAACAATAGTTAGTAACTGAAAAAAGGGTCAATGTAGATAGTTAAATAGTTAACCATTAGCTACCACTACTAACAATATATTTGGAGGTAGAAACTGTTCAGGGTCCTGTTGGTTCCAGACTTGGTGCATTGGTAGCTTGCCGTGCAGTAGCAGGGAAAACAGTCTATGAATATGGTGGCTGGATTATTTGACAATTTTTAGGGCATTCCTCTGACACCGCCTGGTATAGAGGTCCTGGATAGCAGGGAGCTCAACCCCAGTACTTGGCCATACGCACTACCCTCTGTAGTGCCTTGCGGTCGGATGCCAAGCAGTTGCCATACAAAGCGGTGATGCAGAAAGTCAAGATGATCTCAATGGTGCAGCTGTAAAACTTGATGTGAGAGCCCGTGCCAAATATTTCAGCCTCTTGAGGGGGAAGAGGTGTTGTTGTTGTATGTGTTGTTGTATCTTCACAACTGTGTTGGTGTGTGTGGACCATGAAAATTCCTTAGTGATGTGAACACAGAGGAACTTGAAACGTACTCAGCCCTCCATTTCCTGTAGTCCATGATCAGCTCCTTTGTCTTGCTGACGTTGAGGGAGAGGTTGTTTTCCTTGCACCACACTGCCAGGTCTCTGACCTCCCTATAGGCCAGGGGTGTGCAATTCCGGTCCTCGAGGGCCTGATTGGTGTCACAGATTTGCCCCAGCCCCAGCTAACATACCTGACTCCAATAATCACCTAATCATTATCTTCAGTTTAGAATGCAATTTGATTAATATGTGTTTAAGCTGTGTTTGCTAGAGATGGAGAAAAAGTGTGACACCAATCAGGCCCTCGAGGACTGGAGTTGCCCACTCCTGCTATAGGCGGTCTCATCGTTGCCGCTGAAGAGGCCAATCCCCGTCATGTCTTTAGCTTAATGATGGTGTTGGAGTCGTGCACGGCAACGCAGTTGTGGGTGAACAGGGAGTACAGGAGTGGACTAAACATGCACCCTTGAGGGGCCCCCGTGTTGAGGGTCAGCATGGCGGGTGTGTTCTTGAAGGGCACTATGATGTTGAATATTGAGCTGTAGTCAACGAACAGCAATCTCACGTAGGTGTTCTCATCCAGCTAAAAAATATATAGCCCGAAAACTCCCTTTAGGTGTTCTCACTCACGTAAGCAAAACCTTGAGACATCCTTAACATTAGAGATTGCGCACCAGCTGTTGTTAAGAGGCACACACCTCCTCCCTTAACCTTACCCGAAGCTGTCCTTCGGTCTTGACGATGGAAAAAAACAGCTAGATGTATATTATCCATGTCCTTATTCAACCACGACTCCGAGAAACATAGGATATTACAGTTCTTCAGGTCCTGTTGATAGGAGAGTCTTGAACGGAGCTCGTCCAGTTTGTTCTCTAGTGATTGTATGTTCACCAATAGAACGGAGAGTCGAGGCGTAGTGTCGTCACGACGTAGTGTCATCATGGAGACTGCTCGGTTGCCTCTCTAGCGCCATCTCTTCCCCTTTAAAGTCCCAGGGATGAGGGCCTGGTCCGGGATGAGCAGTGCATCTACAGTTGCCGACTTGTGGAATTAGAAATCTTAATCCAGATCGAGGTTAGCGATCGCTGTTCTGATGTCCAGAAGCTGTCCTAGGAAATAATAGTGGAAATATTAGGTTCAAAGCAATTTGATAATAGAGTTAAAAATCCCAAAACATTGGTCAGGAGCCCATGAGACTGCAGATATCCATCTCTGCAGCTCCATCTACACATCTTCAGGTCAAAGAAGATAGGATTGTTAGAAAATAGTAGTATGATCGTTGATTTTGTGTGTGTGTGTGTGTGTGTGTGTGTGTGTGTGTGTGTGTGTGTGTGTGTGTGTGTGTGCATCAATAGCAGGAGAAGCTTCCATACTTCAGTGACTATCATGATGATCTATTTGACCCAATTTTACATGTAGGAATGTCATTACCTTCATTTTACATGTATGTCATTACCTTCATTTTACATGCAGCTATGACATTACCTTCATTTTACATGTCATTACCTTCATTTTACATGTAGGTATTTCATTATTTCAAGTCTCTTCAGTGGCTTGGTTTCACAGTAGAAAAGGAAATATGCTATTATACAATAATAGTTTAGCCCAACTATAAAAAAAATTCACCAGTGGTATGAATTTATGGCAGGTCCAGATGTTTCAATAGTTTCAAATGTTACCTTAAGTGAGCACTCATCCCTGCAATTTTGCATATGTGGTCTATTACTCTGTGTGTGCATCTGATCTGGGTAACCAACCTGTTGCTAATGGTCCACAGGGAGTCAAACAACCTGCCACACCTCCATATCTCCTTCTCTCTCAATCACTCTCTCTCACTCACACACACACACACACACACACACACACACACACACACACACACACACACACACACACACACACACACACACACACACACACACACACACACACACACACACACACACACACACACACACACACACACACGCAAGGAACCTACAAGTAAGCATTTCGTTGGACGGTGTATACCATCTAAATCTTGTACATACGACCAATAAAAGTTCAACTTTAAAACACACACAAACACACACTCTGTCTTCCAGTTAAGGCTGTGTGCCCTGCATCCTTTTATTTAGACACCAGTGGGAGTGAGAGATGGAACAGCGGCTAATTAGACAGCGGGAGAGAGGAGAGGAGGTGTGTGAGTGTGTACTGAAGTGGAAAGGTCTGTGGCGACGTGCCGTACTGAGAACCACCTTAGAGAGAGAGAGAAAAACGTAGAGTGGACACCTGCCTGTTGGGCCTGGCTGACCCCAGCTGCTAATGAATAGAGATCCAACAAACGGCCAATTAGCAAGCACGCTCGTTAAGTCAACCATTTAACAAACGGCGTGTCACAATGGACTTGCCTCTGATGGCTGCAACGGACCTATTGATATGGCTGCCTATTAGAGTACAATAAAGGAAAAATCATATACACACAGTCTCTAAATGAGATTACTTTAGTTGACTGTATCTCCGCTGGGAAATAATATGCCTAACATGTTATTAAATACCATGGCGACAACAAGCAACAAGACCATAGGTTAAATTACATAGATTCAACCAACACACAACACAGGGTATTACACCACAGGGTATTACAACACAGTATTATACCACAGGGTATTATAAAACAGGGTATTATACCACAGGATATTACGACACAGGGTATTATAACACAGGGTATTATACACAGGGTATTATACACAGGGTATTATACACAGGGTATTACAACACAGTATTATACACAGGGTATTATAACACAGGGTATTATACACAGGGTATTATACACAGGGTATTATACACAGGGTATTACAACATGGTATTATACCACAGGGTATTACAACACAGGGTATTATCCCACAGGGTATTACAACACAGGGTATTATCCCACAGGGTATTACAACACAGGGTATTACAACACAGGGTATTACAACACAGGTTATTATAACACAGGGTATTACAACACAGGGTATTATAACACAGGGTATTATACACAGGGTATTACAACACGGTATTATAACACAGGCAATTATAACACAGGGTATTATAACACAGGGTATTACAACACAGGGTATTACAACACAGGGTATTACAACACAGGGTATTATAACACAGGGTATTATACCACAGGGTATTATACACAGGGTATTACAACACGGTATTATAACACAGGCAATTATAACACAGGGTATTATAACACAGGGTATTACAACACAGGGTATTATAACACAGGGTATTACAACACAGGGTATTATACCACAGGGTATTACAACACAGGGTATTACAACACAGGGTATTATACCACAGGGTATTACATCACAGGGTATTACAACACAGGGTATTATAACACAGGGTATTACAACACAGGGTATTATACCACAGGGTATTACAACACAGGGTATTATAACACAGGGTATTACAACACAGGGTATTATACCACAGGGTATTACAACAGGGTATTATACCACAGGGTATTACACCACAGGGTATTATATCACAGGGTATTACAACACAGGGTATTATAACACAGGATATTACAATAGAGGTATTATACCACAGGGTATTATAACACAGGGTATTACAACACAGGGTATTACAACACAGGGTATTATACACAGGGTATTACAACACGGTATTATAACACAGGGTATTATACCACAGGGTATTATACCACAGGGTATTACAACACAGGGTATTACAACACAGGGTATTATAACACAGGGTATTACAACACAGGGTATTACAACACAGGGTATTATACCACAGGGTATTACAACAGGGTATTATACCACAGGGTATTACACCACAGGGTATTATTCACAGGGTATTACAACACAGGGTATTATAACACAGGATATTACAATAGAGGTATTATACCACAGGGTATTATAACACAGGGTATTACAACACAGGGTATTAACACACAGGGTATTAACACACAGGGTATTAACACACAGGGTATTACATACAGTACCAGTCAAAAGTTTGGACACACTTACTCATTCCAGGGATTTTCTTTATTTTTACTATTTTCTACATTGTAGAATAATAGTGAAGACATCAAAACTATGAAATAACACATATGGAATCATGTAGTAACCAAAAAAAGTGTTAAACAAATCAAAATATATTTTATATTTCAGATTGTTCAAAGTAGCCACCCTTTGTCTTGATGACAGCTTTCCACACTCTTAGCATTCTCTCAACCAGCTTCATTAGGTAGTCACCTGGAATGCATTTCAATTAACAGGCGTGCCTTGTTAAAAGTTAATTTGTGGAATTTATTTCCTTCTTAATGCTATTGAGCCAATCAGTTGTGTTGTGACAAGGTAGGGTTGGTATACAGAAAACAAAGACCAAGACAATATTATGGCAAGAACAGCTCAAATAAGCAAAGAGAAACGACAGTCTATCATTACTTTAAGACATGAAGGTCAGTCAATACGGAACATTTCAAGAACTTTGAATGGTTCTTCAAGTGCAGTTGCAAAAACCATTAAGCGCTTTGATGAAACTGGCTCTCATGTGGACCGCCACAGGAAAGGATGCCCAAATAAATGCTTCTCAGAGTTACATCTCAACATCAACTGTTCAGAGGAGGCTGCATGACTCAGGCCTTTATGGTTGAATTGCTGCAAAGAAACCACTACTACAGGACACCAATAATAAGAAGAGACTTGCTTGGGCCAGGAAACACGAGCAAATGGACATTAGACCGGTGGAAATCTGTCCTTTGGTCTGATGAGTCCAAATTTTAGATTTTTGGTTCCAACCGCCGTGTCTTTGTGAGACGCAGAGTAGGTGAATGGATGAGCTCTACATTGGTGGTTCCCACCGTGAAGCATGGAGGAGGAGGTGTGATGGTGTGGGGATGCTTTGCTGGTGACACTGTCTGTGATTTATTTAGAATTCAAGGCACACTTAACCAACATGGCTACCACAGCATTCTGTAGCGATATGCCATCCCATCTGGTTTGCGCTTAGTGGGACTATCATTTGTTTTTCAACAGGACAATGAGCCAACACACCGACAGGCTGGGTAAGGGCTATTTGACCAAGAAGGAGAGTGATGATGACCTGGCCTCCACAATCACCCAACCTTAATCCAATTGAGATGGTTTGGGATGAGTTGGACTGCAGAGTGAAGGAAAAGCAGCCAACAAGTGCTCAGCATATGTGGGAACTCCTTCAAGACTGTTGGAAAAGCATTCCAGGTGAAGCTGATTGAGAGAATGTCAAGAGTGTGCAAAGCTGTCATCAAGGCAAAGGATTCCTACTTTGAAGAATCTTAAATATATTTCTATTTTTTTAACACTTTTTGGGGGGTTACTACATGATTCCATATGTAGGCTACAGACAACAGGAATGGTAGTAGAGGGTTTCTCTAATGTTTTCTCTTTCTGAGAGAGAGAGAGAGAGAGAGAGATTACTGTCTTTTCTGTTTATTTAAAAAAAAATCGGTTATGGTTAATAATTTTACAGATGACAACTACAATTAATATCCTTGATTACTAGACTGGATAACAGGTGCATAGGCTATGACAGTAATCTACTCCCACAGACAAGCATTTCCAACAATAGCTCAATGTATTATTCAAATGATATTCCACAAGGTATAAGCTGTGGACAGTTCACTGTGAACCATCAACAGTTATGTGGACCTTATCTTACTGTAAATAATACTGTGGTTGTTTGATAGCCTGCAAGCTGGCTGCAGTGCAGTAAACTAATCTAAATGGTGGTAATTGATTACCAGGCAGGCTTGACTGCTAAATGCTAACAGCTAACATCGCCGTGGATACAGTGGTAAGTATGACTTGCCAGATTGGCACTGTCCAAGGTGCTACCAGGGATAATGCATCACAGTTTTCAACAGAACATTCCTCTTCCTGAGTGCTGCATTTCCCTGAACCCTCATTCATTCTCATGTGCTGTTGCTGCCATCTAGTGGTTATGTCATTGGTTGCATACAGCCATCTAGTGGCTGTGATGGATTGCATATATTTCCATCTACTAGCTATGTAACAGGTTGCATACTGCCATCTAGTGGCCATGTGATACATTGCATACTGACATTTATCATGCCACTTTTGATTGGACTTTTTTTGACAAAAAAAAGACCAGATCAGCTTCAAAAACATATATTTCCATATTTTTCTCTTTCATGAGATACAGATTGTTGTTTGCAACATATATCATGTTGTTGCTTGAAAATAATCTTAATTTCATATTCAATAGGTATTATGTATATACATTGCATTCAGAAAGTATTCAGACATCTTGACTTTTTCCACATGTTGTTACATTACAGCTTAATTCAAAAACTAATTTTAAAAATAATCCTCATCAATCTACACACAATACCCCATAATGAAATACACGAAAACAGGTTGACATTTTTGCAAACGTATTTTTAAAAAAACAGATATACCGTATTTACATAAGTATTCAGACCCTTTGCTATGATTCTTGAAATTGAGCTCAGGTGCATCCTGTTTCCATTGATCATCCTTGAGATATTTCTACAACTCGATTGGTGTCCACCTGTGGTAAATTCAATTGATTGGACATGATTTGGAAAGGTACACACCTGTCTATATAAGGTCCTACAGTTGACAGTGCATGTCAGAGCAAAAACCAAGTCATAAAGTGGAAGGAATTGTCCGTAGAGCTCCGAGACAGGATTGTGTTGAGGCACAGATCTAGGGAAGTGTACCAAAAAAGTTCTGCAGCATATAAGGTCCCCAAGAACACAGTGGCCTCCATCATTCTTATATGGAAGAAGTTTGGAACCACCAAGAGACTTCCTAGAGCTGGGCACCCAGCCAAACTGAGCAATCGGGGGAGAAGAGCCTTGGTCAGGAAGGTGACCAAGAACCCGATGGTCACTCTGACAGATCTCCAGAGTTCCTCTGTGGAGATGGGAGAACCTTCCAGAAGGACAACCATCTCTGCAGCACTCCACCAATCAGGCCTTTATGGTAGAGTGTCCTGACGGAAGCCACTCCTCAGTAAAAGGCACATGACAGCCCGCTTGGAGTTTGCCAAAAGGCACCTAAAGGACTCTCAGACCATGAGAAACAAGATTCTCTGGTCTGATGAAACCAAGATTGAACCCTTTGGCCTGAATCCCAAGCATCATGTCTGGAGGAAACCAGGCATCATCCCTACAGTGAAGCATGGTAGTGGCAGCATCATGCTGTGGGAATGTTTTTCAGCAGCAGGGACTGGGAGACTAGTCAGGAGCGAGGGAAAGATGAACGGAGAAATGTACAGAGAGATCATTGATGAAAACATGCTCCAGAATGCTGAGGTCCTCAGATTGGGGCCAAGGTTCACCTTCCAACAGGACAGTGACCCTAAGCACACAGCCAAGACAACGCAGGAGTGGCTTCGGGACAAGTCTCTGAATGTCCTTAAGTGACCCAGCCAGAGCCCAGACTTGAACCCGATCGAACATCCCTGGAAAGACCTGAAAATAGCTGTGCAGCGACACTCCCATCCTAACTGACAGAGCTTGAGAGGATCTGCAGAAAAGAATGGTATAAACTCCCCAAATACAGGTTTGCCAAACTTGTACTGTAATTAATACCCAAGAAGACTAATTGCTGCCAACGGTGCTTCAACAAACTACTGAGTAAAGGGTCTGAATAATTATGTCAATCTGATATTTCCGTTTATTATTTGCAAAGAATTCTAAAAATATATATTTTTGTCATTATGGGGTATTGTGTAAAGATTGATGAGTGGGAAACAAACAATTTAATACATTTTAGAATAAGGCTGTAATGTAACAAAATGTGGATAAAGTCAATGGGTCTGAATACTTTCCAAATACACTGTATTTGTATTATTTCTGTTATTTGTGTTCAGGACAAACTATTGACACATATTGTAACTTACACTACAGAAGTATGTGGACACCTGCTCGTCGAACATCTCATATCCAAAATCATGATTATTAATATGGAGTTGGTTCCCCTTTTGCTGCTACACCAGACGCCACTCTTTTGCGGAGGTTTTGCACTAGATGTTGGACATTGCTGAGGGGACTTGCTTCCATTCAGCCATTAGAGCATTAGTGAGGTCGGGCACTGATTTTGGCCGATTAGGTCTGGCTCACAGTCGGTGTTCCAATTCATCCCAACGGTGTTCGATGGGGTTTGAGGTCAGGGCTTTGTGCAGGCCAGTGAAGTTCTTCCACACTGATCTCAACAAACCATTTCTATAAGGATCTCGCTTTGTGCACGATGGCATTGTCATGCTGAAACAAGAAAGGGCCTTCCCCAAACTGTTGCCACAAAGTTGGAAGCACAGAATTGTCAAGAATGTCATTGTATGTTGTAGCATAAAAATGTCCCTTCACTGGAACTAAGGGGCTTAGCCCGAACCATGAAAAACAGCCCCAGACCATTATTCCTCATCCACCATACTTTACAGTTGGCACTAGCATTCGGGCAGGTAGCATTCTCCTGGCATCCACCAAACCCAGATTCGTCCGTCGGACTGCCAGATGGTGAAGTGTGATTCATCACTCCAGAGAACGCGTTTCCACTGCTCCAGAGTCCAATGTCAGCGAGCTTTACACCATTACAGCCGACGCATGGCATTTTGCATGGTGATCTTAGGCTTGTATGTGGCTTCTCAGGCATGGAAACCCATTTCATGAAGCTCCCGATGAACAGTTCTTGTGCTGACGTTGCTTCCAGAGGCAGTTTGGAACTCAGTAGTGAGTGTTGCAACTGAGGAGAGACAATTTTTACACGCTATGCGCTTCAGCATTCCTGTTCTGTGAGCTTGTGTGGCCTACCACTTTGCGGTTGAGCCGTTGTTGCTCCAAGACGTTTCCACTTCACAATAACAGCACTTACAGTTGACTGGGGCAGCTCTAGCAGGGCAAAAATGTGACGAACTGACTTGTTGGAAAGGTGGCATCCTATGACGGTGTCACGTTGAAAGTCACTGAGCTCTTCAGTAATGCCATTCTACAGCCAATGCTTGTCTACGGAGAGTGCTCGATTTTATAAACCTGTCAGCAATGGTTGTGGCTAAAATAGCCGAATCCACTAATTTCAAGTGGTGTCTACATACTTTTGTATATATAGTGTACCTCAGGACAAAATATTGATACATGTAGTAACTTACCTCAGGACAAACTATTGATACATATGGTAATTTACCTCAGGGCAAACTCCTTGTCCTGTAGATACATATGGTAATTTACCTCATGACAAACTCCCAGTCCTATTGATACATATGGTAATTTACCCCAGGACAAACTCCCAGTCCTATTGATACATATGGTAATTTACCTCAGGGCAAACTCCTTGTCCTGTAGATACATATGGTAATTTACCTCATGACAAACTCCCAGTCCTATTGATACATATGGTAATTTACCCCAGGACAAACTCCCAGTCCTATTGATACATATGGTAATTTACCCCAGGACAAACTCCCAGTCCTATTGATACATATGGTAATTTACCCCAGGACAAACTCCCAGTCCTATTGATACATATGGTAATTTACTATGTAGCAGACCTGTTCCCAATAGGTTGAGGTCAGCTCGGGTTCTGCTGTTATCATTTTCTTTTGTGGTTTAAACCAATATGCAACAAATTGCATTGGAAATCAATAAGGATATTAATCTGAAATGGTTTATTTCAATACAGTCAATATGGACTTTCCCCAGGTCTTCACCTGATTACTAGCAGATGATCTATATTCACACATTGCTACTGTATGTCAATGAGGATGAAAAGGGAGATTACGTTACACATTTTTGTCATTTCGCAGATGGTCTTTTTCAGAAAAATGTACAGGGCACAAAAGATTGTTCACCTAGTCAGCTCAGGGATTCGAATCAGCAACCTTACTGGCCCAACGCTCTTAACCCTTAGGCTAACTGCCACCATGAAGAGTACTGCTCATTTTTGTCCTTAATTTGGTTTCATAAGAAAGGACATATTGTGTCTATGGAAGCCAGACAACAGACATATGTATCTAGTCTCACATTTGGGTATTTATTATTTTCCCCCTTCCAGCGACAATTCCACTATATGAGAAAACATCCACTTCACAGAACAAAATGTATATTTACCCCCGGTATGGGTAAACCAATCATTTAAATTTTGACTGTGTGGAGTCTTTAAAGATGCTAAAACACGCTTTGAAAATTAAATGGTTTTGCTCTGCAGCGCCAGCGAATGAAACGTGCCAGCCTGCCAGCTTAGCCTGCAGGGAGTTATACTGCAGAAGTAGTCAGAGCGCATTAGACAGAAACAATTGATCAAAACATACTAATTAATCTATGTGTTTTACATATATTCATTTCCTGCATCAAATATTGATGACAATAAACGCATTTCTTTTTCAAATGAGGAAGAGGCTATCAAATATTTCTGACACACACCTCATTAAGGGAAAGAAGCCGAGAGCAAGCATGAATTTTTTAAGGGGCAGGATGGATTCACAATGGAACTGTTATAGCTACCTATAATTGTGCTCTATGTTAGCATTATGCTAATGCTAAACACTGTGTTTATAACTGTATAAGATCAGGACCAAACCCAAACATAGGATCTGTCTCTACTTAGAAAATATATCACTCCTTCCTCCCTTCAATTAAGTCATTACTCCTAAGAGGACCAGAAATGTGGTGGAATGAAGGATTCCACTTAATAGTTTTCCCCCAATGAAATAAAGGTCAGGGAAAGCATTCATAAAGCGCCTCAGAGTAAGTGTGCTGATATAAGAACAGTTTTGCGTTTTAGACCATAATGAGGTGTGTGTCTGAAATATTTGATAGCCTCTTCCTCATTTGAAAAGCAAAAGCGTTTATTGTCATCAATATTTGATGCAGGAAATGAATATATAAAACACATAGATCAAGTAGTATGTTTTGATCAATTGCTTCTGTCTAATGTGCTCTGAGTACTTCTGCATTATACATTACATTTGGAAAGTATTCAGACCCCTTGACTTTTTCTACATTTTGTTACGTTACAGCCTTATTTTAAAATAGATTGAATTCTTCTTTTTCCTCATCAATCAACATATAATACCCCATAATGACAAAGCAAAAAAAGGTTTTTAGAAATGTTAGCAAATGTATTCAAAATAAAAAAAACTGAAATATCACATCTACATAATTATTCAGACCCTTTACAGTGATTACAGCCTCGAGTCTTCTTGGGCATGATGCTACAAGCTTGGCACACCTGTATTTGGGGAGTTCCTACCATTCTTCTCTGCAGATCCTCTCAAGCTCTGTCCAGTTGAGTGTCGCTGCACAGCTATTTTCAGGCCTCTCCAGAGATGTTTGATTGGTTTAAGTCCGGGCTCTGGCTGGGCCACTAAAGGACATTCAGATACTAGACATTGCTGCGTTGTCTTGTCTGTGTGCTTAGGGGCCTTGTCCTGATGGAAGGGGAACCTTCAGCCTAGTCTGAGGCCCTGAGCACTCTGGAGCAGGTTTTCATCAAAGATCTCTCTGTACTTTGCACCATTCATCTTTCCCTCGATCCTAACTAGTCTCCCAGTCCCTGCTGCTGAAAAACATTCCCACAGCATGATGCTGCCACCACCATGCTTCAACGAAGGGATGGTGCATGGTTTCCTCCAGACGAGACGCTTGGCATTCAGGCCAAGGAGTTCAATCTTAGTTTCATCAGACCAGAAAATCTTGTTTTTCGTGGTCCGAGTCCTTTTGGCAAACTCCAAGCCGGCTGTCATGTGCCTTTTACTGAGGAGTGGCTTCTTTCAGGACACTCTACCATAAAGGCCTGATTGGTGGAGTGCTGCAGAGATGGTTTTCCATCTGGAAGATTCTCCCATCTCCACAGAGGAACTCTGGAGCTCTGTCAGAGTGACCATCTGGTCCATTCTCCCTCATTTGCTCAGTATGGCTGGGCGGCAAGCTCTAGGAAGAGTCTTGGTGGTTCCAAACTTCTTTCATTTAAGAATGATGGGGCATGTTCTTGGGGACCTTAAATGCCGCAGGCACTTTTTGGTACACTTCCCCAGATCTGTGCCTCGACACAACACTGTCTCGGAGCTCTACGGACAATTCCTTCGACCTCATAGCTTGGTTTTTGCTCTGACATGTACTGTCAACTGAGGGACTTTATATAAACAGGTGTGTGCCTTTCCAAATCATGTGCAATCAATGGAATTTACCACAGGTGGACTCCAATCAAGTTGTAGAAACATCTCAAGTAGAATCAATGGAAACAGGATGCACCTGAGCTCAATTGCGAGTCTTATAAGAAAGGGTCTGAATACTTATGTAAATAAGGTATTTCTGTTCTAGTTTTTTTATACATTTGCTAAAATGTCTAAAAACCTGTTTTCGCTTTGTCATTATGGGGTATTGTGTGTAGATTGATGAGGAAAATGTTTTATTTAATTAATTTTAGAATAAGGCTGTAACATAACAAAATGTGGAAAAAGTAAACAGGTCTGAATACTTTACGAATGCACTGTAACTCCCTGAAGCTAAGCTGGCAGGCTGGCACATTTCATTCACTGGAGCTGCGGAGCAAAAACATTTAATTTTGAAACCGCGCTTCAGCATATTTAACGACTGTGACTGTACTGTGAAGTCGACGTTTTATCATATCGTGGAATTGGAAGGGAGAAAATAATAAATAAGCTCCTGGACAAGCTAAACACCTTCTTCACCCGCTTCGAGGAAAACACTGACTCACTGCTGCTCACGAGGACTGTGAGTTCTCGTTCTCCGTGGCCGCCGTGAGTAAGACATTTAAGCGTGTTAACCCTCGCAAGGCTGCCGGGCCAGACGACATCTAAGCCGCATCCTCAGAGCATGGGCTCTGACATATTCAATATCTCCCTATCCCAGTCTGTTGTCCCCACTTGCATCAATATGTCCACTATTGTTTCAGTACCCAAGAAAGTGAATGTAACTGAACTAAATTACTATCACCCCGTAGCACTCACTTCTGTCATTATGAATAGCTTTGAGAGACTAGTCAAGGATCATATCACCTCCCCCTTACCCGACACCCTAGACCCACTACAATTTGCTTACCACCCCAACAGATCCACAGAAGATGCACTGCACACTGCCCTATCCCATCTGGACAGGAGGAATGCCTATGTAAGAATGCTGTTCATCGACTACAGCTCAGCCTTCAACACCATAGTGCCCTCCAAGCTTATCACAAAGCTCGGGGCCCTGGGTCTGAACCCCGCGCTTTGAAACAGGGTCCTGGACTCCTTGACTGGCCGTCCTCATGTGGTGAATGCAGGCAACAACACCTCCACCACGCTGATCCTCAACACAGGGGCCCCACAAGGGTGCGTACTCAGCCCCCTCCTGTACTCCCTGTTCACCCATGACTGTATGGCCACGCACGTCTCCAACTCAATCATCAAGTTTGCTGACGACACAACAGCGGTAGGCCTGATTACCAGCAATGACGAGACAGCCTACAGGCAGAAGGTGAGGGCCCTGGTGGAGTGGTGCCAGGGAAATAACCTCTCCCTCAACGTCAATAAAACTAAGAATCTGATTGTGGACTTCAGCAGACAGCAGAGAGAGCACGCCCCCATCCAAATCGATGGGACCGCAGTGGAAAGTGTGAAAAGCTTGAAATTCCTAGACGTGCACATCACTGACAATCAGAAATGGTCCATCCACACAGACAGTAAGGTGAAGAAGGCGCAACAGCACCTCTTCAACCTCAGGAGACTGGAGAAATTTGGCTTGGTCCCCCGAGCCACTGCCTATTCACCCCATTACCATCTAGAAGGTGGAGACAGTGCAGGTGCATTAAAGCTGGGACCCAGAGACTGATAAACAGCTTCTATCTCCAGGGTATTAGACCGTTAAATAGTCACCACTAGCCGACCTCCGCACCAGTACCCTGCCCTGAACTTAGTCACTTCTAGCCAGCTACCACCCGGTACTTTACCCTGAAGCCTATGTACTGTACATAGTCATTGAACACTGGTCACTTTAACTATGTTTATATTCTGTTTTACCCACTTCACATATACATATACACATATATGGTTAAATAAAGGTTAAATAAAGGTGAAATAAAATAAAAAAATAAAATAAATAAAATAAATAAATATATGTATATATAAAAGAAACGTCCTCTCACTGTCAACTGCGTTTATTTTCAGCAAACTTAACATGTGTAAATATTTGTATGAACATAAGATTCAACAACTGAGACATAAACTGAACAAGTTCCACACACATGTGACTAACATAAATGGAATAATGTGTCCCTGAACAAAGGGGGGGTCAAAATCCAAAGTAACAGTCAGTATCTGGTGTGGCCACCAGCTGCATTAAGTACTGCAGTGCATCTCCTCCTCATGGACTGCACCAGATTCGCCAGTTCTTGCTGTGAGATGTTACCCCACTCTTCCACCAAGAAACCTGCAAGTTCCCGGACATTTCTGGGGGAATGGCCATGGCCCTCACCCTCCGATCCAATGGGATCGGGATCTGGGCTCTTCACTGGCCATGGCAGAACAATGACATTCCTGTCTTGCAGGAAATCACACACAGAACGAGCAGTATGGCTGGTGGCATTGTCATGCTGGAGGGTCATGTCAGGATGAGCCTTCAGGAAGGGTACCACATGAGGGAGGAGGATGTCTTCCCTGTAACGCACAGCGTTGAGATTGCCTGCAATGACAACAGTGAAGAGCACTTTTTTCCAGTCCTGTCTGGTCCAGAGACGGTGGGTAGGCTGCTGAAAAACATCTCCACAGCATGATGCTGCCACCACCATGCTTCAACGTAGGGATGGTGCCTGGTTTCCTCCAGACGTGACGCCTGGGATTCAGGCCAAAGAGTTCAATCTTGGTTTCATCAGACCAGAGAATCTTGTTTCTCATCGTCTGGGAGTCCTTTAGGTGCCTCCCTGACCAAGCCCTTCTCCCCCGATTGCTCAGTATGACCTGGCGACCATCTCTAGGAAGAGTCTTGGTGGTTCCAAACTTCTTCCATTTAGGAATGATGGAGGCCACTGTGTTCTTGGAGACCTTATATGCTGCAAAATAAATGTTGTACTCTTCTACAGATCTGTGGCTTGACACAATCCTGTCTCTGAGCTCTACGAACAATTCCTTCTACTTCATGGCTTGGTTTGTATTGTCAACTGTGGGACCTTCTATAGACAGGTGTGTGCCTTTCAAAATGATGTCCAATCAATTGAATTTACCACAGGTGGACTCCAATCAAGCTGTAGAAACATCTCAAGGATGATCAATGGAAACAGGATGCACCTGCGCTCAATTTCGAGTCTCATGGCAAAGGGTCTGAATACTTAAGTAAACAAGGTATTTCTGTTTTTTAAATTTGCAAAAAAAGTCTACAAACCTGCTTTCACTTTGTCATTATGGGGTATTGTGATGTCATTATGGGGTATTGTGCGTAGATTGATGAGGGAAAAAAAAATAATTTAATCCATTTTAGAATAAGGCTGTAACGTAACATAATGTAGAAAAAGTCAAGTGGTCTGAATACTTTCCGAATGCACTGTGTATACACACACACACACACACACACACACACACACACACACACACACACACACAGTATGAGAAATGTCAGAGTCCGGAATATAAATATGCATTATTACATATATATTCTGGATTCTGACATTTCTTGTTCTGATATTTCTTAATTTCTTTCTTGACATTTTTGGTGTGTATTGTTTTGTATTGTTAGGTATCCTGCACTGTTGGAGCTAGAAACATAAGCATTCACTGCACCTGCGATAACATCTACTAAATGTGTACACCACCAATAAAATTTGATTTGATTTAAACAGACAGGGGAAACTGATAATAGATCAGCTCTTCTACTCTGAGACGATTAATCCATAGCCTACAGTGCCTGCTAAGTGATAAAGCTACTCCAAGGAAGGATGGATGCATGTTAAACTATAGTATTGAAACAGGGCCCCTGCCTTGCTTACCCACATTCTCATTATCCAACATGACACAATGATCCGTAACGGTAAAAGCTATATGGATACTCCTGACCTGCAAACCGATATTTAATTTCAGAATTTGTTAAAATTAGGTTAAGGGTTAAGCTAAGGGTAAATTTTAAGTTTTGGTTAGTCGTTTTTCAGGTCTGTAGTGTCTTTATAGCCTCTCCCATTTGTGGCACAACAAGGAGTAAATCAACTGTTTTAATCAACCACAGGCAACTTCATGACAAGAATGGGATGCCATAAATTCCATGCTAGAATAGGCTACGTTTTAGGATTTCATTAGCCTACTGCGTCACGCATTGCAAACCCTGTAGAGGATACTATTATTCATACATCTAGTCTCGATTTGTATTATTTCAGCAGAGCAACGCGCGTTCCGCTTGTAGCGCGGTCTTGGCTCGCAGTGAGTGCCGATACGATAACTCATTCTCCCGTCAGCGTCAGCGTCAGCCGGTGTCCCGACTGCTTCACGTGGTGAGTCACCGGTCCCGAGGACAAGGACACACGTGCCGAACATAACAACGAGCACAGGGAGAGCCCGGGAAATACCGGGAGAAGAGGGGTTTAAGAACCCATTTAATGATAGCCTACGGGAGATGGCTGCAATCGAGGTCAGAGAGTCACGTGGACTATCAAGCACAAGAACAGCACATAATAAATGGCCAGAATGGAGCAAATGGAATGACATTAAACACCTGGAAACCATGTGTTTGATGTATTTGATACAATTCCATCTATTTCGTCATTACGAGCCCGTTCTCACCAATTAAGTTGTCACCAAGCCATTATAGTTGGAAGTGATTTGATAAATCATTGACAAGGTGAGGTGTGGCGGGCATACCCTTGGTTTTTGCATTTTGACTATGAATAAAGCTATGATCTATTACATTTTTTAAGATTTTCAGGTATATCAAAGGGTATCCTTTATCAGTAGGGCTAATTCATTATTAAAACAGGCATTTGTTCATGGATATTGAGCTGAGAGATCCTAAATGAAGTAGCGTCAGCCTTGATATGATGGGCTTTACAATGCCGACTCTGTTGGTAATTCATTGTACAAACACCAGAGGGCGGTTGGCCCTCATTGGTATCAGAAAGTACGAGCGTCAGACAGGCTAATCAGAAAGTGACGGAAAAGCCAAAATATCACTTGTTAGGTTGTCTTTCCCAACTTCAGGTAACTTCTACTTGAGGTTCAACCGCACTACCTAGCCTACCTCTTTAAATCATCAATTAATATAGAAACTCAAAACCCTAACACATACTATGGACAGAAAGACTTGTCACTAAAGGAGTACACCATATTTGGCCAAGATAATGGCCGACCCTCGTCCAACAGGAAGATACTTAACCTGCAAATAAATGGCTACTTGAGAAGAAGTGTTTGTGTTTGATGTGAAGCTTACTAATTAGTCCCATCGCTCCACAGGGAAATAGGTCATCGACAACTCTCCATAGCACTCCGTTCTGGGCAGTCTTCTCCACGGGAATATAGGTCATCGACAACTCTCCATAGCACTCCGTTCTGGGCAGTCTTCTCCAGGGGAATATAGGTCATCGACAACTCTCCATAGCACTCCGTTCTGGGCAGTCTTCTCCAGGGGAATATAGGTCATCGACAACTCTCCATAGCACTCCGTTCTGGGCAGTCTTCTCCAGGGGAATATAGGTCATCGACAACTCTCCATAGCACTCCGTTCTGGGCAGTCTTCTCCAGGGGAATATAGGTCATCGACAACTCTCCATAGCACTCCGTTCTGGGCAGTCTTCTCCAGGGGAATATAGGTCATCGACAACTCTCCATAGCACTCCGTTCTGGGCAGTCTTCTCCAGGGGAATATAGGTCATCGACAACTCTCCATAGCACTCCATTCTGGGCAGTCTTCTCCAGGGGCTCATTTATCAAAAGTGAATGCGCACAAAAAGAAGACTGCGCCAGTGTTCGCGCAAAGGTTAGTATTTCTCCATTTTGAACTTGAAGGGAAAGTGTATCTACTATACTAAGCTAGGATATGGATTGTTTTAAGATGGTCAAACTAAGGATCATTTAGATATTGGATTTATAATTTTAGGACTCTTCAGGTATAACAAAAATATGAAACAATTTGAAGAAACATTGAATTTGGCCTTACTGCTATGAGCACATAGAAACGCATTGAATAAACGATTTATACATGGAAAAACAGTCCCCAAAAAATCGAAAGGAAGTTTGTTTTGAAGGTGTCTGTCCCCTCACATTGAGGATGTAAAATTGAAGGCCGACCTTGGTACTGCAGGCATTGTTTCCAGAAAACTGGATCCCTGATTATAGTGAATGGGGAAATAGCTATCTTCGTGCTTAATATTCGTGGATTTTTGAAATTTTTATATACAATCATGGTACCAATAATTGCTTATTTTCCACCAGATATATGTCCTTGAACCGATTACTTTATAAAGACAATTTAGTGGTACCATGATTGTATGGTTGGCCTTCAAATTGAGATGCTCCGTGAGAGGGGGCAGCACTGAGTTAGCCTGCAACGTCAGTTCTTATAGTAGCTCAAACTGTGCATGCAATGTTTCTCTCACGAACATGTACATGTTGTTTTGCTCTAGGATGCCAACAAGCCTCACAAGACTCGCCTGAAGGTATCCCGGTACCAGTTTAAAAAATGAATGGAAGGATATATGGAAGTAGTTTAGTGCCTAGAAAAAGGGTTTAAATCACTAACAGAGAGGCTGCTGCCTACATAGACTTGAATCATTGGCCACTTTAATAAATGGATCACTAGTTACTTTAAATAATGCCACTTAAATAATGTTTACATATCTTACATTACTCATCTCATATGTATATACTGTATTTTATACCAACTATTGCATCTTGCCTATGCCTCATCAATATATTTATATGTACATATTCTTATTCCATCCCTTTTGGATCTGTGTGTATTAGGTAGTTGTGGAAACCATGTGTATGTGACCAATAAAATTATTTGATTTGAAATGTGTACAAAAATGTGTTAGTTTGCTAACTCTTCAACTTACCCCTCCATGTAGCAAGAAGGCGACATGCTGAAATAAAACTTCCTGATCATCACTGAGTATTCTCATAGGAAACAATGGCTTCGTCCATATTTTGTACAGTCTATGATCTGCCCTATATCTGAAAGATCAGGAAACTATAAAAACATGTACACATATTTAACCCCTTTTTAGGCCCTGAACTACTTCCATATATACTTCCATTCATTTTTTGAACTGGTACCAGGCTACCTGGTACGAGGCTTGTGGGCGTCCTACAGCAAAACAACATGTACGTGTTAGTGAGAGACTCACCTTTCCATAAAGGGGTCATATGTGTGTAGCCCTAACTATTCGGACGTTAGACAGACGTTGACAGATCGGCGGTACCGACTTCAAATGCTTCCTGTGACGCTTGTGAGGTCCATAGAGCAAAACCACCAACATGTAGGTGTTCGTGAGAATTTAACCTTTCCATAGAGGGCGCATAACGCTACAGATCTTTTCATAAGAAGATCGGTTTTTGGGATGTCTCATGGTCTAACAAACACTGCTGTAGCTCTGTCATCTTTCACCGAAGGTGTAGATATCAGTGGATGCAGTACATTGAGACATCTCTAGCTAATTATATTTAAGAGGGTTAAGGTTACGATTGGGTTAGCAAAACAGGTTAGGTGAAAGGTTAGCTAACACGCTAAGTAGTTGTGAAGTAGCATGCATTTAAAAGTTGCTAATTAGCTAAAATTGTCTGTGGAGATTTGAACACACAACCTTTGGGCTGCTAGATGTTTGCATTATACACCCAACCACCCTCCTTTCGGCAAAACATGGTCGGATTGGGTTGTCTTTTTTTGTTGTTGTTGGGAGGTCATCCTCCACATTAGGAACGTGCTGACTTCACTACTTTCTTCTAGTTTTTGTGAAAATAGGCGTGTCACTTTAGTACTGAAACTATCGAAGTTACCTAGCCAGCTACACGTTCAAACAAAGTCAACAATGCAGCCACTGCTAGCTAGCCTACTCCACCAGCCAGCAGTACTGTATCATTTTCGTCATTTTAGTCAATAAGATTTTCGCAACGTAAGCTTAACTTTCTGAACATTCGAGACGTGTAGTCCACTTGTCATTCCAATCTCCTTTGCATTAGCGTAGCCTCTTCTGTAGCTTGTCAACTATGTGTCTGTCTATCCCTGTTCTCTCCCCTCTGCACAGGCCATACAAACGCTTCACACCGCGTGGCCGCTGCCACTCTAACCTGGTGGTCCCAGCGCGCACGACCCACGTGGAGTTCCAGGTCTCCGGCAGCCTCTGGAACTGCCGGTCTGTGGCCAACAAGGCTGAGTTCATCTCAGCCTATGCTACCCTCCAGTCCCTAGACTTCCTGGCGCTGACGGAAACATGGATTACCACAGATAACACTGCTACTCCTACTGCTCTCTCCTCGTCTGCCCACGTGTTCTCACATACCCCAAGAGCATCGAGCCAGCGGGGTGGTGGCACTGGAATCCTCATCTCTCCCAAGTGGACATTCTCTCTTTCTCCCCTGACCCATCTGTCTATCTCCTCATTTGAATTCCATGCTGTCACAGTTACCAGCCCTTTCAAGCTTAACATCCTTATCATTTATTGCCCTCCAGGTTCCCTTGGAGAGTTCATCAATGAGCTTGACGCCTTGATAAGTTCCTTTCCTGAGGATGGCTCACCTCTCACAGTTCTGGGTGACTTTAACCTCCCCACGTCTACCTTTGACTCATTCCTCTCTGCCTCCTTCTTTCCACTCCTCTCCTCTTTTGACCTCACCCTCTCACCTTCCCCCCCTACTCACAAGGCAGGCAATACGCTTGACCTCATCTTTACTAGATGCTGTTCTTCCACTAATCTCATTGCAACTCCCCTCCAAGTCTCCGACCACTACCTTGTATCCTTTTCCCTCTCGCTCTCATCCAACACTTCTCACTCTGCCCCTACTCGGATGGTATTGCGCCGTCCCAACCTTCGCTCTCTCTCTCCCGCTACTCTCTCCTCTTCCATCCTATCATCTCTTCCCTCTGCTCAAACCTTCTCCAACCTATCTCCTGATTCTGCCTCCTCAACCCTCCTCTCCTCCCTTTCTGCATCCTTTGATTTTCTCTGTCCCCCATCCTCCAGGCCGGCTCGGTCCTCCCCTCCTGCTCCGTGGCTCGACGACTCACTGCGAGCTCACAGAACAGGGCTCCGGGCAGCCGAGCGGAAATGGAGGAAAACTTGCCTCCCTGCGGACCTGGCATCCTTTCACTCCCTCCTCTCTACATTTTCCTCTTCTGTCTCTGCTGCTAAAGCCACTTTCTACCACTCTAAATTCCAAGCATCTGCCTCTAACCCTAGGAAGCTCTTTGCTACCTTCTCCTCCCTCCTGAATCCTCCTCCCCCCTCCTCCCTCTCTGCGGATGACTTCGTCAACCATTTTGAAAAGAAGGTTGACGACATCCGATCCTCGTTTGCTAAATCAAACGACACCGCTGGTCCTGCTCACACTGCCCTACCCTGTGATTTAACCTCTTTCTCCCCTCTCTCTCCAGATGAAATCTCGCGTCTTGTGACGGCCGGCCGCCCAACAACCTGCCCACTTGACCCTATCCCCTCCTCTCTTCTCCAGACCATTTCCGGAGACCTTCTCCCCTACCTCACCTC
This sequence comes from Salmo trutta, assembly GCF_901001165.1. NCBI lineage: Eukaryota > Metazoa > Chordata > Actinopteri > Salmoniformes > Salmonidae > Salmo > Salmo trutta. Next base: position 11,156,148 of record NC_042992.1, on the reverse strand, counting down.
GCTCATCAACTCATCCTTGACCGCTGGCTACGTCCCTTCCGTCTTCAAGAGAGCGAGAGTTGCACCCCTTCTGAAAAAACCTACACTCGATCCCTCCAATGTCAACAGCTACAGACCAGTATCCCTTCTTTCTTTTCTCTCCAAAACTCTTGAATGTGCCGTCCTTGGCCAGCTCTCCTGCTATCTCTCTCAGAATGACCTTCTTGATCCTAATCAGTCAGGTTTCAAGACTGGGCATTCAACTGAGACTGCTCTTCTCTGTGCCACGGAGGCTCTCCGCACTGCTAAAGCTAACTCTCTCTCCTCTGCTCTCATCCTTCTAGACCTATCTGCTGCCTTTGATACTGTGAACCATCAGATCCTCCTCTCCACCCTCTCCGAGCTGGGCATCTCCGGCGCGGCCCACGCTTGGATTGCGTCCTACCTGACAGGTCGCTCCTACCAGGTGGCGTGGCGAGAATCTGTCTCCGCACCACGTGCTCTCACCACTGGTGTCCCCCAGGGCTCTGTTCTAGGCCCTCTCCTATTCTCACTATACACCAAGTCACTTGGCTCTGTCATATCCTCACATGGTCTCTCCTATCATTGCTATGCAGACAACACACAATTAATCTTCTCCTTTCCCCCTTCTGATAACCAGGTGGCGAATCGCATCTCTGCATGTCTGGCAGACATATCAGTGTGGATGACGGATCACCACCTCAAGCTGAACCTCGGCAAGACGGAGCTGCTCTTCCTCCCGGGGAAGGACTGCCCGTTCCATGATCTCGCCATCACGGTTGACAACTCCCTTGTGTCCTCCTCCCAGAGTGCTAAGAACCTTGGCGTGACCCTGGACAACACCCTGTCGTTCTCCACTAACATCAAGGCGGTGACCCGATCCTGTAGGTTCATGCTCTACAACATTTGCAGAGTACGACCCTGCCTCACACAGGAAGTGGCGCAGGTCCTAATCCAGGCACTTGTCATCTCCCGTCTGGATTACTGCAACTCGCTGTTGGCTGGGCTCCCTGCCTGTGCCATTAAACCCCTACAACTCATCCAGAACGCCGCAGCCCGTCTGGTGTTCAACCTTCCCAAGTTCTCTCACGTCACCCCCCTCCTCCGCTCTCTCCACTGGCTTCGAGTTGAAGCTCGCATCCGCTACAAGACCATGGTGCTTGCCTACGGAGCTGTGAGGGGAACGGCACCTCCGTACCTTCAGGCTCTGATCAGGCCCTACACCCAAACAAGGGCACTGCGTTCATCCACCTCTGGCCTGCTCGCCTTCCTACCTCTGAGGAAGCACAGTTCCCGCTCAGCCCAGTCAAAACTGTTCGCTGCTCTGGCACCCCAATGGTGGAACAAGCTCCCTCACGACGCCAGGACAGCGGAGTCAATCACCACCTTCCGGAGACACCTGAAACCCCACCTCTTTAAGGAATACCTGGGATAGGATAAAGTAATCCTTCTAACCCCCCCTTAAAAGATTTAGATGCACTATTGTAAAGTGGTTGTTCCACTGGATATCATAAGGTGAATGCACCAATTTGTAAGTCGCTCTGGATAAGAGCGTCTGCTAAATGACTTAAATGTAAATGTAAATAATAAACGTCTCTCTATCCACCGGATGTGTACCAAGCTCACTAAAAGTGGCAGTAATAAAGCCTCTCTTGAAAAAGCCGAATCTTGACCTAGAAATTATAAAAAACTATTGGCCTATATCGAATCTTCCATTCCTCTCAATTTTTTTTGAAAAAGCTGTTGCGCAGCAACTCACTGCCTTCCTGAAGACAAACAATGTATACGAAACGCTTCAGTCTGGTTTTAGACCCCATCATAGCACTGAGACTGCACTTGTGAAGGTGGTAAATGACCTTTTAATGACGTCAGACCGAGGCTCTGCATCTGTCCTCGTGCTCCTAGATCTTAGTGCTGCTTTTGATACCATCGATCACCACATTCTTTTGGAGAGATTGGAAACCCAAATTGGTCTACATGGACAAGTTCTGGCCTGGTTTAGATCTTATCTGTCGGAAAGATATCAGTTTGTCTCTGTGAATGGTTTGTCCTCTGACAAATCAATTGTAAATTTCAGTGTTCCTCAAGGTTCCGTTTTAGGACCACTATTGTTTTCACTATATATTTTACCTCTTGGGGATGTCATTCGAAAACATAATGTTACATTTCACTGCTATGCGGACGACACACAGCTGTACATTTCAATGAAACATGGTGAAGCCCCAAAATTGTCCTCGCTAGAAGCCTGTGTTTCAGACATAAAGAAGTGGATGGCTGCAAACTTTGTACTTTTAAACTCGGACCAAAGAGAGATGCTTGTTCTAGGTCCCAAGAAACAAAGAGATCTTCTGTTGAATCTGACAATTAATCTGGATGGTTGTACAGTCGTCTCAAATAAAACTGTGAAGGACCTCGGCGTTACTCTGGACCCTGATCTCTCTTTTGAAGAACATATCAAGACTGTTTCAAGGACAGCTTTTTTCCATCTACGTAACATTGCAAAAATCAAACTTTCTGTCCAAAAATGATGCAGAAAAATTAATCCATGCTTTTGTTACTTCTAGGCTGGACTACTGCAATGCTCTACTTTCCGGCTACCCGGATAAAGCACTAAACAAACTTCAGTTAGTGCTAAATACGGCTGCTAGAATCCTGACTAGAACCAAAAAAATTGATCATATTACTCCAGTGCTAGCCTCCCTACACTGGCTTCCTGTTAAGGCAAGGGCTGATTTCAAGGTTTTACTGATAACCTACAAAGCATTACATGGGCTTGCTCCTACCTATCTTTCCGATTTGGTCCTGCCGTACATACCTACACGTACGCTACGGTCACAAGACGCAGGCCTCCTAATTGTCCCTAAAATTTCTAAGCAAACGGCTGGAGGTAGGGCTTTCTCCTATAGAGCTCCATTTTTATGGAATGGTCTGCCTACCCATGTGAGAGACGCAGACTCAGTCTCAACCTTTAAGTCTTTACTGAAGACTTATCTCTTCAGTAGGTCCTATGATTAAGTATAGTCTGGCCCAGGAGTGTGAAGGTGAACAGAAAGGCTGGAGCAACGAACCGCCCTTGCTGTCTCTGCCTTGCCGGTTCCCCTCTCTCCACTGGGATTCTCTGCCTCTAACCCTATTACAGGGGCTGAGTCACTGGCTTACTGGTGTTCTTCCATGGCGTCCATGGGAGGGGTGCGTCACTTGAGTGGGTTGAGTCACTGACGTGGTCTTCCTGTCTGGGTTGGCGCCCCCCCCCCCCCCCTTGGGTTGTGCCGTGGCGGAGATCTTTGTGGGCTATACTCGGCCTTGTGGGGCTGTGCTTTGGCAAAGTGGGTGGGGTTATATCCTGCCTGTTTGGCCCTGTCCGGGGGTATCATCGGATGGGGCCACAGTGTCTTCTGATCTCTCCTGTCTCAGCCTCCACTATTTATGCTGCAGTAGTTTTTGTCGGGGGGCTAGGGTCAGTCTGTTACATCTGGAGTATTTCTCTTGTCTTATCCGGTGTCCTGTGTGAATTTAAATATGCTCTCTCTAATTCTCTCTTTCTCTCGGAGGACCTGAGCCCTAGGACCATGCCTCAGGACTACCTGGCATGATGACTCCTTGCTGTCCCCAGTCCACCTGGCCGTGCTGCTGCTCCAGTTTCAACTGTTCTGCCTGCGGCCATGGAACCCTGACCTGTTCACCGGACGTGCTTGTTGCACCCTTGACAACTACTATGATTATTATTATTTGAACATTTATTTATCATTTATGAACATTTTAACATCTTGACCATGTTCTGTTATAATATCCACCTGGCACAGCCAGAAGAGGACTGGCCACCCCTCATAGCCTGGTTCCTCTTTAGGTTTCTTCCTAGGTTTTGGCCTTTCTAGGGAGTTTTTCCTAGCCACCGTGCTTCTTTCACATGCATTGCTTGTTGTTTGGGGTTTTAGGCTGGGTTTCTGTACAGCACTTTGAGATATCAGCTGATGTACGAAGGGCTATATAAAAAAAATTGATTTTGATTTGATGTAGACAACAAAAATAGGTGGTCATTTCAAATACTCTAAAACGTGGAAAAGGTGAGAAAATAATCACATGAAATAACATCATACAAGGTAAATCTTATTTCCATTTCTTTATTATAACCAATAGGAATTGAGGATATCTGCAAAATGGGTAAGATGATAAAAGACACTGACCATTTGCTTTCTTTTCCACCTCTGTTCCTTCAGAGTGAGACTAGGGATTAACAGTTAAGATCATTGTGTGTGTGCATGCACAGTCATTGTAGGAAAGTCCTATTGTAAACCCAGTAAGCAGCCTTGGTGAATGGAAAAAAGTACCTACAGTAAGACTAGCCAAGTGTCTTCCTGTGAAACTGGCTCTGTGTGTGATGGTCACAAGGGGGTTTGGGGTCTTTTCCGAGGTGGACTGAATATTGCACTCCCGCAAGATATTATTTTTTTTTTAAAGAAAATGAAAACATGTCTCTAGAATAAAATGAGAAACAGAAAAGTGTCCTTGCCCTCAACCCCAGACTGCCTTGCTAGTTACAGCCAGTGAATAAATACAGCGGACATATTTAAAACCCAGCCAACCCAGTAATTAAAAAGTGACGTCAAGCAAGTGGGGTAGAGAGAAAAACATTACTGCATTTTCAGTGGAACTTTTCAGAGATTTTGTGTTGTACAAAAATACATCAATAGCCAAATGGACAGTAATTTTTCCTTTTTCTTCTAATGTGCTGAAGTTTACAAACATAAAAAAAAGGTACATAACCCCTGGGCAAATCCATAATTCATCATTAATAGAAAAATAAACAAATCATCAATATTGATACCATTTTAACATTTGTAGATTTTGTTTGTTAAACTTTCATGTAGGTGTAAAAAAAAATAAAGAGCTATCCCATGATTCAAAGCAGAAAATAAAAATGTTGAAAAAATTATGTGCCCGTGATAGGACACTGGTAACTTGGAGGCGGGCCTATATCTGTGTGCGTTGACCTTCTTGTTCATTGGTTCGGCTGGTTGGACCCCTGGATTTGCATTCATTCAAATGTAATCATTCGCTCGTTGATTAATTGATTCTGTGATCAATTAGCCATGTCTCAGTGTTAACAAATCACAATAATTACTGATAGTTCTCTCTCTCTCCCCTTGGTTGGAATAATGTTGTTCCCACTAGCTGCTGTATTCTTGAGACGCTGCACACAGACACTTTACTGGACGCAACAGTTGGGGCCGTTGGCATCTTTGAACCGCAGACGCATCTTGGGTCTGTATTTCTCCAGGTAAAGAAGCTGCTTGGAGTTGAACGCTCCACGTCTCTTCCTGAGGGGAGGGAGGGAAAACAACAAAGTGTTCTCATAATGTCACAGGAGACCATGTAACACATATGCAACAATATCCACACAAATCAATATGTGCCCTGGGCAAATTCTAACAAACTAATGAAGAGAATACATGACAGTACAAGTTCCACAGCACAGGAACATTGGTTATTGGTTAGGCTCCGTGCCCTGTGTGGAACAGTGGTGGCTAATGGCACTTCAAATGGGAGGGACAGGCTCATAGTAACAGCTGGAATGGAACCGTATCTAACATGTGTTTGATAGAATACAAGCCCCCCCCCACCTCCCTTACCAGCCTCCACTGGTGTGGAAGTTAGTGGTACTTACTGTCGTATGAACTGCACCGCATCCTCATACTTCATCCCAGTTTCAATCAGCGCTAAGGCCACCAGGACTGGAGCTCTACAGCATAGACATAATATATAGAAATAAATGAGAGCGAGCAAGCAACAAATACCAGCCGGCATGGGTGGGGATGTAGTGTAAAGCATGCTGTGTCATGGTTATGTAGGTAGGGATGTAGTGTAAAGCATGCTGTGTCATGGTTATGTAGGTAGGGATGTAGTGTAAAGCATGCTGTGTCATGATTATGTAGGTAGCAGGGTGGGGATGTAGTGTAAAGCATGCTGTGTCATGGTTATGTAGGTAGGGATGTAGTGTAAAGCATGCTGTGTCATGATTATGTAGGTAGCAGGGTAGGGATGTAGTGTAAAGCATGCTGTGTCATGGTTATGTAGGTAGGGAGGTAGTGTAAAGCATGCTGTGTCATGATTATGTAGGTAGGGAGGTAGTGTAAAGCATGCTGTGTCATGGTTATGTAGGTAGGGAGGTAGTGTAAAGCATGCTGTGTCATGGTTATGTAGGTAGCAGGGTAGGGAGGTAGTGTAAAGCATGCTGTGTCATGGTTATGTAGGTAGGGAGGTAGTGTAAAGCATGCTGTGTCATGGTTATGTAGGTAGGGAGGTAGTGTAAAGCATGCTGTGTCATGGTTATGTAGGTAGCAGGGTAGGGAGGTAGTGTAAAGCATCCTGTGTCATGGTTATGTAGGTAGGGATGTAGTGTAAAGCATGCTGTGTCATGGTTATGTAGGTAGGGAGGTAGTGTAAAGCATGCTGTGTAATGGTTATGTAGGTAGCAGGGTAGCGAGGTAGTGTAAAGCATGCTGTGTCATGGTTATGTAGGTAGGGAGGTAGTGTAAAGCATGCTGTGTCATGGTTATGTAGGTTGCAGTGTAAAGCTGAGACATTGGCCTGGGAAACCCACAGGGGGGTGGGCCTGGGTTCACTGCAACCCCGCTGGGGCATCACGTTCACACACAGTGTGATAAGTGTTACTGTAAGCAAACCTCTCAAGAAGAAAAAAAATCCACCACAAAACTTTTAAAATTCCCAGACAGACTGCACGGAATGTCAAAACTCAAAGCTGACAGAGCATTCTTGTGTGGGTTTTCATAGAGAAGGAGAGAAGAGGGAGAGGAGGGACAGTGATAGAGGGAATATGAGAAAGAGACAGAACGAGCACCCTTTTGTTCATGCCAGGGTTTCCGTTAGGAAAATGTGGAGCTGGACAACGTGACCGGGAAGATTTTAATTTAATGGCCATTTGAGAAATGTGGACCTATAGTGCATTCGGAAAGTATTCAGATGCCTTCCCTTTTTCCACAGCCTTATTCTAAAATTGATCAAAGAGATTTTTTACAATTTACAAACACAATTCCCCATAACGACAAAGCGAAAACAGGTTTAGAGATTTTTGCAAATGTATATATAAACTCAGCAAAAAAAGAAACATCCTCTCACTGTCAACTGCGTTTATTTTCAGAAAACTTAACATGTGTAAATATTCGTATGAACATAAGATTCAACAACTGAGACAAACTGAACAAGTTCCACAGACATGTGACTAACAGAAATAGAATAATGTGTCCCTAAACAAAGCGGGGGTAAAAATCAAAAGTCAGTCAGTATCTGGTGTGGCCACCAGCTGCATTAAGTACTGCAGTGCATCTCCTCCTCTGACATTCCTGTCTTGCAGGAAATCACGCACAGAACGAGCAGTATGGCTGGTGGCATTGTTATGCTGGAGGGTCATGTCAGGATGAGCCTGCAGGAAGGGTACCACATGAGGGAGGAGGATGTCTTCCCTGTAACGCACAGCGTTGAGATTGCCTGCAATGACAACAAGCTCAGTCCGATGATGCTGTGACACACCGCCCCAGACCATGACGGACCCTCCAAATCGATCCCGCTCCAGAGTACAGGCCTGGGTGTAACGCTCATTCCTTCAGTGATAAACGCGAATCCGACCATCACCCCTGGTGAGACAAAACCGCAACTCGTCAGTGAAGAGCACTTTTTGCCTGTCCGTTCTGGTCCAGCAACGGTGGGTTTGTGCCCATAGGCGACGTTGTTGCTAGTGATGTCTGGTGAGGACCTGCCTTACAACAGGCCTACAAGCCCTCAGTCCAGCCTCTCTCAGCCTATTGCAGACAGTCTGAGCACTGATGGAGGGATTGTGCGTTCCTGGTGTAACTCAGGCAGTTGTTCTTGCTATCCTGTACCTGTCCCGCAGGTGTGATGTTCGGATGTACCGATCCTGTGCAGGTGTTGTTACACGTGGTCTGTCACTGCTAGAACGATCAGCTGTCCGTCCTGTCTCCCTGTAGCGCTGTCTTAGGCGTCTCACAGTATGGACATTGCAATTTATTGCCCTGGCCACATCTGTAGTCCTCATGCCTCTTTGCAGCATGCCTAAGGCAAGTTCACGCAGATGAGCAGGGACCCTGGGCATTTTTCTTTTGGTGTTTTTCAGAGTCAGTAGAAAGGCCTCTTTAGTGTCCTAAGTTTTCATAACTGTGACCTTAATTGCCTACCGTCTGTAAGATGTTAGTGTCTTAACGACCGTTCCACAGGTGCATGTTCATTAATTGTTTATGGTTCATTGAACAAGCATGGGAAACAGTGTTTAAACCCTTTACAATGAAGATCTGTGAAGTTATTTGGATTTTTACGAATTACCTTTGAAAGAAAGGGTCCTGAAAAAGGGACGCTTCTTTTTTTGCTGAGATATATAAAAGTTCAGCTCAGGTGCATCCTGTTTCCATTGATCATCCTTGAGATGTTTCTAAAACTTGGAGTCCACCTGTGGTAAACGCAATTGATTGGACATGATTTTGAAAGGCGCACGCACACACCTGTCTATATGAGGTCCCACAGATGACAGTGCATGTCAGAGCAAAAACCAAACCATGAGGTCTAAGGAATTGTCCATCGAACTCAGACAGGATTGTGTTGAGGCACAGATCTGGGGAAGGGTACCAAAACATTTCTGCAGCATTGAAGGTCCCCAAGAACACAGTGGCCTCCATCATTCTTAAATGGAAAAAGTTTGGAACCACCAAGAATTTCTAGAGCTGGCCGCCCGGCCAAACTGAGCAATCCAGGGAAAAAGGCCTTGGTCAGGGAGGTGACCAAGAACCCAATGGTCACTGACATACAACCATCTCTGCAGCACTCCACCAATCAGGCCTTTATTGTAGAATGACCAGACAGAAGCCACTCCTCGGTAAAAGGCACGACAGCCCACTTGGAATTTGCCAAAATGCACCTAAAGGACTCTCAGACCATGAGAAACAAGATTCTCTGGTCTGATGAAACCAAGATTGAACTCTTTGGCCTGAATTCCTCCAGACATGATGCTTGGCAACCTGGCATGGTGGCGGCAGCATCATACTGTGGGGATGTTTTTCAGTGGCAGGGACTGGGAAAATAGTCAGGATCGAGGGAAAGATGAACAGAGAAAAGTACAGAGATCCTTAACGAAAACCTATTCCAGAGTGCTCAGAACCTCAGACTGGGGCGAAATATCACCTTCCAACAGGACAACGACCCTAAGCACATAGCCAAGACAACGCATGAGTGGCTTCAGGACAAGTCTCAATGTCCTTGAGTGGCCCAGCCAGAGCCCAGACTTTAACATCTCTGGAGAGACCTGAAAATAGCTGTGCAGCGATGCTCCCCATCCAACCTGACAGAGCTTGAGGATCTGCAGAGAAGGGAGAAAATCCCCAAATACAGGTGTGCCAAGCTTGTAGCATCATGACCAAGAAGACTCGAGGCTGTAATCGCTGCCAAAGGTGCTTCAACAAAGTACAGAGTAAAAGGTCTGAATACTTATGTAAATGTGATCAGTTTTTATTTTTTATAAATGAGGAAAACAAATGTCTAAAAGTGTTTTTTTTTTTGTTTTGTTTTTAATGGGGTAGTGTTTGTAGATTGACAAAAACAAACAAATGACTCCATTTTAGAATAAGGCTTTAACGTAACAAAATGAGTTAAAAGTCAATACTTTGAATGCATTGGGTGCGTAAAACCATTAGGGCTTCTACCCACGTTGCGCAGAATGACAGAAATCACATTTTAATTACGGTAATTTAGCTTAACGGAACATGCAACTCCTGTAACGATCAGCCAATAAAACATCATTTGCAGGAAAACACCATTGTAAACAGAGCACCTGATGCGAGCAGTTCCATATGTGACAGATGAAAATCTCTGTTAGAAACTTAGAAAGAGTGGGAATCTAAATAGGCAACAACTACAATGGGTTGCTAATATGACTAAGATTGGGCCTTTGGCTTCTGGATAATGAAAGAAAGATGATATGAAAACCAATAGCAATTAACCTTTTGAGTTCTAATTTATTTTTATAGGGACAGTGCACATTAATCAACGTTTCAGTAAAAGTGCTGGTTTTAGCCAACCGGCTAATTTTCAACCACAGTCCCTGGGCAGGTTTTTAAAAACAATTACAATACAGACAATGAGCAGTGAGCACACGCAGAGCAACATAGGACAAGCAAGACATAGCATGCAGACAGACCAACATAGCAAAAAAGACAAAACCCATAAAAGCAACAAAGTGTTTCCACACCTCACAAGCTACAGACAACATGGAAAGCAGCAATACATAGCTAGGGATTATGTTCACAAATCTGACTGACCTTTAGCCATGTCTTCATGTTTTTTTGTGAAAGTGTGATAGGTGGTGCAGTTGTGTGTGTGTCTGATGGCAGTGTATTCCAGACATGGGAAGGCATGGCATATGAGTAAGTTTTTATAAAATAATTGCCTTGCCGTTTCTATGGTCAGATTTTGCCTAGGCTACTTTAACGCAAGCCAAGACATGCCTAATAATGAAGTAAAACGTTCAGGTTTAACGTTAATTGTTTTAAGTATGTTTTCAAAATGCATACTACCTCCAGCTCACATTGCAAAGTGGTGGGTGATGTGCTGATAACCTGCCTACCATTGCCTTTGCACTTGAATGGCGAATCGGAAGCGCACTTCAATTACCAGTTGAGAAATAAAAATAGTAGCTCTTTTCAAATCATGGCCATCAAAACTGTTAACACACAATTGCATTTAGAATGGTTGCGCAATGACTGGGCTTATAAAAGCAGTAGTAGCGCTAGCGCTGTCTGACAAGATATTCCACTCAAAGTAAGCGCTATATGCTACGCGCGTATAATAAGAAACATGACGACTAACGAAAAATTTTAATTTTGGCTAATTAACCTATAGACCGATAAGCATGACGGTCAAATGTATTTACACCCACTGATATTTACATCAATTAATACAATTAGTTAGCAACAGGATTGTTTTTTTTTTGACTGGCCGACAACAACCTTATTTAAATCGGCTTTTAATGTATCGTTTAATGTATTGGCCGAATACTGGCAATTACAGGCTAACGGAAACCCTGGCAGACACGAGATAGAAAGTGAGAAGGCGCAAGAGTGTGAGTGTGAGATAGAGGGAAAAACAACCACTAACAACTCCTCCCACGCCCTGAGTCTCTAAAGGCTGTGGCTGGTTGGTGTGAATAAGACCATCAGAATGCTGCCGGCCCTGAGGACTGCAGTAAACACAGCACCAGGAGATTCATGCAGAAAAACAGGTCTGTCTGACCAGTACCACTGCTTACAGAGCCCACAGCAATGTGTGTGTGTGTGTTTTTTTTGGTTTTACTATCCATGTGGGAACCAGAAGTCCTCACAAGGATAGTAAAACAAGGACCATTTGGACAAGTGGGGACATTTCGCCGGTCCCCACAAGGAAACAAGCACACCTGATTCAACTTGTCAACTAATCATCAGGGCATCAATGAGTTGAAGCAGGTGTGTTTATCTGGGGCTACAACAGAAATGTGTACTGTTTGGGTTACTGGAGGAGGGCTTACTGGAGGAGGGCTGCTGGGGGTACTGGAGGAGGGCTGCTGGGGGTACTGGAGGAGGGCTTACTGGAGGAGGGCTGCTGGGGGTACTGGAGGAGGGCTGCTGGGGGTGCTGGGGGAGGGCTGCTGGGGGTGCTGGAGGAGGGCTGCTGGGGGTGCTGGACGAGGGCTGCTGGGGGTGCTGGAGGAGGGCTGCTGGGGGTGGGAAACACTGGTCTAAGTGATGCACTGACTCAATGAAGGGTATAACCCTGGACAGGCGTGAGTAGTGTGGAGCCCGTCTTGGCAGACTGCGTGAGGGAGCCTCTATGGCAGGGGTGTCAAACTCATTCCATGGAGCGCCTAGTGTCTGCTGTTTTTGTTTTTCTATTAAATTAAGACCTAGAGTACAGGGGAGAAGCGAAAACCCGCAGACACACGGCCCTCTGTGGAATGAGTGACACGTGCTCTATGGGATCAACTTGAGGGACGGAAAATCGAATGGTGTACAGCAGCACACCCTGGGAACCAGGCTAACACGGAGAGAGAATGAGAGAGGCTAAAGCTAATCACACAGAAGCTATAGAGAGAGGATGAGGAGTCCAGAGCATACCCTACCCTGGAGAACCAGGCTAACACGGAGAGAGAATGAGAGGCTAAAGCTAATCACACAGAAGCTATAGAGAGAGGATGAGGAGTCCAGAGCATACCCTACCCTGGAGAACCAGGCTAACACGGAGAGAGAATGAGAGGCTAAAGCTAATCACACAGAAGCTATAGAGAGAGGATGAGGAGTCCAGAGCATACCCTACCCTGGAGAACCAGGCTAACACGGAGAGAGAATGAGAGAGGCTAAAGCTAATCACACAGAAGCTATAGAGAGAGGATGAGGAGTCCAGAGCATACCCTACCCTGGAGAACCAGGCTAACACGGAGAGAGAATGAGAGAGGCTAAAGCTAATCACACAGAAGCTATAGAGAGAGGATGAGGAGTCCAGAGCATACCCTACCCTGGAGAACCAGGCTAACACGGAGAGAGAATGAGAGAGGCTAAAGCTAATCACACAGAAGCTATAGAGAGAGGATGAGGAGTCCAGAGCATACCCTACCCTGGAGAACCAGGCTAACACGGAGAGAGAATGAGAGAGGCTAAAGCTAATCACACAGAAGCTATAGAGAGAGGATGAGGAGTCCAGAGCATACCCTACCCTGGAGAACCAGGCTAACACGGAGAGAGAATGAGAGAGGCTAAAGCTAATCACACAGAAGCTATAGAGAGAGGATGAGGAGTCCAGAGCATACCCTACCCTGGAGGACCAGACTTAGTATGACAAAGCGAGACAGAGGCCAACACTAACAGGAAAAAACCCTAACAGAGAGAATGAATCCAGCGCATACTCCAGAGAAAAAGACTAGCAGGATAGCTTAACAGAGACTGTGGTGCTAACAGCAGAGAAGCTAGCTATAAAGTGAGGGGATGAGAATAGCGGATAGAACCACAGAAGCACCAGGCTAAAGCTAGCAGGTTAATAGACAGGGAGAGATTGATAAGAACATGGGGGATATTTAGGCTAAAAGAGAGAGAAACCAACAGAGCAGATCGTGGCACCTGGAGACCACAAGAGAACCAGGCTTACACTAACTTACAAACAGGCTTAGCATGGAACATTGTAATCAAGGCCACTTACACTCATTAAACTCACCTGTCCCACTTTACACATACTTAACCACGTTCACCTGGCCCACTTAGACACACAGGTTAACACACTCACCGGCCCAGCCCCGCCACACAGTGCACAGCAATACAGCAGCCAGGCTCGCTTCTGAACTTGGTCTTAAGCAGGTTCAACCAGTCATCCACTATCTTGGTGGGGGGCGGGGCACCATCATCAAAGGGCCAGTCCTACGGAGGAATAGGGACAAAAACGTCAACATGGATCAAACCAAGGACTGGGAGTTAATTTAAGGGCTAGGGGGTACTAAGCTAACATATGGAATTGTTTAAAGATGGTCTTACCATAGATCATTTAGCAATTTGATTTTACATTTTTTGACCCCTTTAAGTATACGAATTAAATATTTAATTTGGCCTTTACTACTATAGGCCAAAGAAACACATTGAATAATATTCATAAATGGCAAAAAAGACAGTCAAAAAATGAATATGAAATAAGGTTTTGAAGCGTGTCCTATATCTAGGAGATAAAGGACCCTGTCTTTCAAAGGTAATTCGTAAAAATCCAAATAACTTCACAGATCTTCATTGTGAAGGGTTTAAACACTGTTTCCCATGCTTGTTCAATGAACCATAAACAATTAATGAACATGCACCTGTGGAACGGTCGTTAAGATAATAACAGCTTACAGACGGTAGACAATTAAGATCACAGTTATGAAAACTTAGGACACTACAGAGGCCTTTCTACTGACTCTGAAAAACACCAAAAGAAAGATGCCCAGGGTCCCTGCTCATCTGTCTGCGTGAACATGCCTTAGGCATGCTGCAAGGAGGCATGAGGACTGCAGATGTGGCCAGGGCAATAAATTGCAATGTCCATACTGTGAGACGTCTAAGCCAGTGCTACAGGGAGACAGGACAGACAGCTGATCGTTCTAGCAGTGGCAGACCACGTGTAATAACACCTGCACAGGATCGGTACATCCAAACATCACACCTGCGGGACAGGATGGCAAGAACAACTGCCCGAGTTACACCAGGAACGCACAATCCCTCCATCAGTGTTCAGACTGTCCGCAATAGGCTGAGAGAGGCTGGACTGAGGGCTTGTAGGCCTCTTGTAAGGCAGGTCTTCACCAGACATCACCGGCAACAACGTTGCCTATGGGCACAAACCCACCGCCGCTGGACCAGACAGGACTGGCAAAAAGTGCACTTCACTGACGAGTCGTGATTTTGTCTCACCAGGGGTGATGGTCGGATTCGCGTTTATCGTCGAAGGAATGAGCGTTACACCGAGGCCTGTACTCTGGAGCGGGATCGATTAGGAGGTGGAGGGTCCGTCATGGTCTGGGGCAGTGTGGCACAGCATCATTGGACTGAGCTTGTTGTCATTGCAGGCAATCTTAACGCTGTGTTACAGGGAAGACATCCTCTTCCCACATGTGATACCCTTCCTGCAGCCTCATCCTGACATGACCCTCCAGTATGACAATGCCACCAGCCATACTGCTCGTTCTGTGCGTGATTTCCTGCAAGACAGGAATGTCAGTGTTCTGCCATGGCCAGCGAAGAACCCGGATCTCAATCCCATTGAGCACGTCTGGGACCTGTTGGATTGGAGGGTGAGTGCTAGGGCCATTCCCCCCAGAAATGTCCAGGAACTGGCAGGTGCCTTGGTGGAAGAGTGGGGTAACATCTCACAGCAAGAACTGGCAAATCTGGTGCAGTCCATGAGGAAAAAGATGCATTGCAGTACTTAATGCAGATGGTGGCCACACCAGATACTGACTGTTACTTTTGATTTGGACCCCCCCCCCCCCCCCCCTTTGTTCAGGGACACATTATTCCATTTCTGTTAGTCACATGTCTGTGGAACTTGTACAGTTTATGTCTCAGTTGTTGAATCTTATGTTCATACAATTTTTTTACACGTTAAGTTTGCTGAAAATAAACGTAGTTGACAGTTGCTGAGTTGATAAGCAAGCTAAGGAAATATTTGTTTTACACATTTAACTCATTTTTGTTGGCACAAAACTACCGCCATACTTCCATTTGTTTGTGGGGGTTACCTTCTGATTAGTCTCGTGACATTTGTGGGGGTCGTAGAGCAAAACGGTGAACACCATGGATGCTACAGACGTTGTCGTGAGAAGGTCGATTTACAGGAAGTCTCATGGTCTGACCAACACCGCTGTAACACGGCCACCTTCCACCGCAAATACGGAAGCCCGCCATAGGCTGCTGCGGTGGATTGAAACGCAACCCCATCTCTAGCTTAAATTGACGGATTTTGATTGATTTTACTAGCTTAAATTGACCGTTTTTTTTTGTTTTATGTTACTTAGATTGACCCACGGGTGAGTCAACAGACTTAAAGATTAACCAGTGCTCAATGCAGTACAGGATTCAAAGCCTGATTGAAGCAGAGCAGCTGTATCATGTGTGTCTAAGTTGGGAAGCTTGATATGCTGAAGTAGTGTGTGTGTCCTGGCAGACAGCCTGACCATCTGAGCCTCTGTACTTGTGCTAAGCCATAGCTGAGACTGAGTCAGCACATCTCGCTCTCCCATATCATCCTCTGCCTGTCGCAGCCTTCTCCCTCTCCGTCTGTGACTGTCCTATGATATCATGGGCCAGTTTTATGTAGGCAACAGTCACAGATCCTGTTTCATATTTGAAAAGTGACAAAGACAGGAACAGAAAGGGTTGTGTTACTAATAGCTTTTCACTGTAGTTTGCCAATCAGCCATGCTTTCAACATTCTGCTATCCTTCCCAAACATTTAATCCAATACATTGGAGTGACAGACAGAATGTGGAGAGGAACACTCCAGGATGAGGGGTAGTAATCACTATCAAGGACAGGAAATAGGACATTTCCTCTCCCAAACACAAAGTGTCTCAGATTTTCCTGAATCACCTGTGGGACAGCTGAATAAAAAATACGTTGTATTATGTTGTACAATACAGTTGTAACCTCATAAATATCTTGGAATTTTGATTGATGATGGCCTCTCTTTTAAAATGCATATTCAACAACTTACAAAAAAATTGAAGCTGAAATTAGGATTTTATTTTAGGAATAAGGCTTGTTTTTCTTTTGAAGCCAGAAGGAGGCTAGTATCAGCTACATTTATGCCTTTACTAGACTATGGGGATATTTTATATATGAATGCTTCCGCTCAGGGTTTGAGATCAATTGACACCCTTTACCATGGCACTCTGAGATTTATTTTAAACTGCAAAACCCTTACGCACCACTGCACTTTGTATACCAGGGTTGGCTGGCCT
Organism: Salmo trutta; assembly: GCF_901001165.1. NCBI lineage: Eukaryota > Metazoa > Chordata > Actinopteri > Salmoniformes > Salmonidae > Salmo > Salmo trutta. The sequence continues at coordinate 11,139,623 of NC_042992.1, read as the reverse complement.
TCTCTAGTCACTCGTAGGCTCAGTCACTGGTATACTTTTATTTACAAAGCCATTTTGGGTGTACTACCTTTTTATTTGGGCATTTTTATTGTTCAGAAATGTGGTGGGTACTCTCTTCGTTCGCGGGACTTTATCCTGCTAACTGTTCCAAATGTCCGAACTGAATTTGGTGAAAGGGCTTTTATGTCCTCTGCGCCATCGTCTTGGAATGCCTTACAAAATACTTTTAAACTGGAAGAACTTGTCCCGATTGGTATTTTTAAATCACTGATAAATGATATTGAGACTGATTCCCTGACATGTCAATGTTTTTAATTTGCTGTTTTTGATTTTGTTATATTCTTTGTTAATTCTATGGTTTTTACTAGATTACTTGTAGTTTTTCATGTTGTTTGTCTGTAATTTTTGCAATGACTTGGCGCTGCCTATCTTGGCCAGGACGCTCTTGAAAAAGAGATTTTAAATCTCAATGAGCCCTTCCTGGTTAAATAAAGGTTAAATAAAATAAAAATAAAAAACAGTGCACATAAGAGAGAAACAGAGAGCAAGAAGGCCTGGGTGGAGCCCCATTCATCTGGATCTGAGCCAGAGATTCCTTCCTGTTCTCCACCCATTAGCTCAGGAGACTGTCTCTGCTCCTCTGTCCTCAACTAACAGAATTTCTCCAGAGGGGCAACACCACCTGTTTTATTTGACATTCCATGAAAAAGAAAAACAAAGTGAATCCAAGTACCCTCAATTCCTCGGAAGGAAACAAAAGGATCCGGTTTTGGTTCAGTAGAAATTCTGACTGCTCTCTAGGAGTGTGTGTGTACGCATGTGTGTTATCCTCACCATAACTTCAATCCCCTCCTTCTCCACTGGGGCCTTGTCGTAGGTGGCGTCACACACTCTCACCAGCGTGTTCACCTCAAACTTCTTCAGCTCCTGAGAGAGACAGAGACAGATAGCGAGCGCCAGAGACAGATAGCGAGCGCCAGAGACAGATAGCGAGTGCCAGAGACAGATAGAGATAGCGAGCGCCAGAGACAGATAGCGAGCGCCAGAGACAGATAGCGAGCGCCAGAGACAGATAGCGAGCGCCAGAGCGAGACAGAGAGAGCGAGACAGAGACAAAGAGAGAGCGAGAGCGCGACAGACAGCGAGAGCGCGACAGACAGCGAGAGCGAGACAGACAGCGAGAGCGAGACAGACAGCGAGAGCGAGACAGACAGCGAGAGAGACAGACAGCGAGAGAGAGACAGACAGCGAGAGAGACAGACAGCGAGAGAGACAGACAGCGAGAGAGACAGACAGCGAGAGAGACAGACAGCGAGAGAGACAGACAGCGAGAGAGAAACTTGTACTCCAAAATATTTATGTTTAATTGTAGGTTGAAGTGAGTTTGTTATTGTCTATATTGGTGAGGTTATTGATGCACGTAGTCAGATGTATGTTTAAGTCTCTCCAGAGTGAACTTGAGCGTTGAATGGTTATACATACATGCACGCACACACACACACACACACACACACACGGCTGCCTCACCTCAGTGAACTTGTTGAGCGTTGCATTGGTGGGGTTGTGTGTGATGAGGAACCTCATGCCCTCGTAGGTAATCTCCACTGCTGCAGGGCGGTTCATGTTGGCGAGACGGCTTTGAAAACAGTTACAATTAAATACTTAGAATCTCTCTTACAAGAAGGATGACTACTTTTGGCTCAGATGTCAGCAGGGACTTGTAGAATTCTGTAGGTTCAAAAAATAAATAAAAACACGACAACGAAGGGAAGACGTGGAGGATGGTGTGGGTAACACGTGTGGATGGCTACAGGAAGGTTTACATAAAAAGAGGGGTAAACAAAAAACTGGATGATCTAGTCCACAAGGCTCCACAGTGGGGTGTAAAAAATATTTAAAAAATAAATAAACAAAAACAAAAACTAATGCAGAGACTATCCACCAGTCATCCAATCGGACATTCAGATTTTACCCCATTCAGGAGAGTGGTATGTGATTGGCTTCTGGGAGAGAAAGCAGGAAGTAGAGGAGAACTAGGCAGTTTTCTTATTGGCCGCTCAGGGGACAGAGCTGGGCAATTTGGCCTTGGACTACGCGATATCCCAGGGGACGTTGGAGGAGACAGGGGTTCCCAGTGTGCTGGCTTCAGGGGGGCTTCTGGGTAGCGTAGTCCCGAGGGGAGCGGACGATTCACTTGTCCACGAAGGCGAGGTGCTGTGCCTGGCAGAAGTCTCCACTGACGCTCACATACGCCATATATGTATGGTCCAAATCAACACAGAAACACTGCCCAGAGCGGAGAGAGAGAAGGAGAGGGGGGGAGAAGGAGTAGGGGGGAGAGAGAGAGAGAGAATGTGAAGGAGAGAAAATGAGAGGGAGAGAAGGAGGAGAGAGAATAATGTGGTTAGATAAAACTCAAATAGACAACACAGTCCCCTTTTAGCAAGGCACCCTTGAAGTTCTTAAAGAGCAAGACTAGGCAGAGAAATCTAAAAGCACCGGTTGGGGAAACTGGAAAACCTCATTACAGCAGAAATATGACTCCACACGTTGAGGCTATTAACCCTATTATCAGAACCATTATCAGCTTTGTACTAAGGTGTTATAATGACCTATTATTTATGACTTTGTATCCAGCCACACACAACCTGATAATGCAGACAGCACAGACACCCATGAGCTCTTGGCTTCAAGAAAGCCTCTCATAAATCATTTACGGCCTTTCCTCACCTCTAACCGCTGATCATCAGCCAAGATCTGAAGCATCTGGACACAGCCGCCACAAACTGGCTAGTCACACATACACTACGAGGGTGAGGGAGTGGGGAAGAGAGAGGTGAGGGCAGGGGGAGAGGGGGGGGTTGGAGGGTGGGGAGAAGAGAGGGGCTTGGTGGGTGAAAGTAGAGGGTGGAAGGAAAGGGCAGGGGAGAGGTGAGAGCGAGTGGAGGAGAGCAAAAGAGAGAGGGAGACAGGTTGGACCTCAGCAGCAGTGTCTAAAGCAGTAGTCACAAGGTGAGGATTATGAGTCAGCAGAGATTCACATCAGCCGACTGTCTCTGTCTCTCCCCCGTTCACCTCCGAGCCTGTCCCTCAGTCTTTCTCCTCTTTTCATCCCGTCTCTTCGGGTCTCCCATCTCTTTACTACATTCATTCTCCCATTTATTTATTTTTATCTTTGGGAGCAATGTGTTCCAATTCAACTAGTGTCTTGCCTCCTTTCCCCACAGACCTCTCTACATCTTCCCACCTCTCAATCCAAAGAGCTTTATTGGCATGGGAAACATCTGCTTACATTGCCAAAGCAAGTGAAATAGATCATTCTAGCTCTCCTCATATCTTTCTCAATCTGTCGTGGCCCCGGTGTAGAGCAGTCGTCTCGCCCACTCAGCCAAGAACAGGACAGTCTCAGAGGATCTAGATGCTCTCTCTAACCTCTCTGGATTAAAACCAAATGATGATAAATGTACTATATTACATATTGATCACAAAGAAATTGCAACTTTCACATTACTGTGTAGTTTACCAATAAAACGTGGTCAGACGGGGGATGTGGACATACTCGGTATACATATCCCGAAAGAAAGACATTCTTACTACGATACATTTTTAGAGAAAGTTGGAGCTAACCCTGAAAATAGCACTGCTGTGTGATTTAAACAAAAAAATAAGTCAAATCGATCAATAATACGCTTAGCAAATATTTTTTTATTTAATTTACAATCTGTAGAAACATTCAGAACTTTAGTGAAACATCACAGTTGAAAAATATATAGCTAATAGAAGAAGAACAGATGGTGTTAAGAGATAGACGGGGGGGGTTGAGTGGAGCTGAAGGCTGGGATTAAAAACAAACAAAAGATAACTACTGGAAAATATATTGTGTCCATAAAATGTATATAGTATGTATTACCCTTGGTGATGTTGTCCATTAGGAAAATAATATAGGAAAATATATTGGAAATGACGCACACAATTACATTGATGGAAGCTACAATCTGCACATTTAAAACTGATCTACCCCCTGAAAAAAAAGGACAAACAGACCCTCTATTCCCTTGCTCACCTTCTCTACAGAGAGAGGAAGCAATCTGCCTCAATCTCTCACCCTGACCCAAAGACAAGGCTGTGATTCTGAGGGTAAAACAAAACTTCTTTCCCATGTCTCCTTCACTGGCTCTCTCGCCCTCTGTCTCCATCACTCTCTCATCTCACCTAGTGCCAGTACATTTACATTTTAGTCATTTAGCAGACGCTCTTATCCAGAGCGACTTATAGTAGTGAATGCATACATTTCATGCATTTTTTTTTTTTTGTACTGTCCTCCCGTGGGAATCGAACCCACAACCCTGGCGTTGCACACACCATGCTGGCATTGCAAACACCATGCTCTACCAACTGAGCCACAGGGAAAGCTGTGGGACTCCTTTTCTAGGCCGCGTCTATAAGCTGCGTCTATAAGCTGCGTCTATAAGCTGCGTCTATAAGCTGCGTCTATAAGCTGCGTCTATAAGCTGCGTAAGAGGGGCAGTCTTCCAAAGAAAATTTAATTAATGATGAATAATTCACCAACCCCTCCTCCCTCAGTCTTGCCTTCTGGTACATATCTACCTGAAATACCTAGTTTTACTGCACATTGAACTGGTTACTGGTACGCCCTGTATATAGCTCCATGCTTGTTTATTTTATTCATCTTTACTATTTTTATTTGAATGTTAACTCTGCATCGTTGGTAAGGGCTTGTAAGCAAGCATTTCACAGTAAGGTCTACACTCGTATTTGGTGCATGTGACATATAAATTGATTAGATTTATAATCTCCCTTTAGCTGGTGCCAGCAACAGTGCCACTGTTCAAAGCAGCCACTAGTTCTCTAGAGAGTAAATCTCTCCCTGACGCCTGTAATTACCAGCTCCAAACAGCACTAAGCATAATGCACTGCATTAGGGCACTGCTACAGACACCGAGAGTGAGACACCAAATATGACTAGAGGACAATTTGTGCGTAGAGTAACAGACAAGGGAAGTACAAACTGTACAGCATCTCAAAACACAGCCTATAGACACAGCCTAGAAAAGGAGTCCCACAGCTTGGAGTGCCTTCAAACATGAGTATACAGGGGTTGGGCTCTACTCACCAGCTAACTGGGATTAGCATCCATTTCCATTCAGTCAGCATATAGACTTCCATGTGTCAAGGTCCTCTCTCCCTAATAATAGTCCCCTAGTTGTGTCTCAATAATCCCAAGTTAATGTCAGTGAATATGGAGGAAAGGAGTGGAAGCCAATCGCATCGCTGAGATGAACCCCAGTCATACCCTGTCTCTCTGACTGGCACTAGCTAGAGGAACAGCCCCCAGTCATAGCCCCCAGTCATACCCTGTCTCTCTGACTGGCACTAGCTAGAGGAACAGCCCCCAGTCATAGCCCCCAGTCATAGCCTGTCTCTCTGACTGGCACTAGCTGGAGGAACAGCCCCCAGTCATAGCCTGTCTCTCTGAGTGGCACTAGCTAGAGGAACAGCCCCCAGTCATAGCCTGTCTCTCTGAGTGGCACTAGCTAGAGGAACAGCCCCCAGTCATAGCCTGTCTCTCTGAGTGGCACTAGCTAGAGGAACAGCCCCCAGTCATAGCCTGTCTCTCTGAGTGGCACTAGCTGGAGGAACAGCCCCCAGTCATACCCTGTCTCTCTGACTGGCACTAGCTAGAGGAACAGCCCCCAGTCATACCCTGTCTCTCTGACTGGCACTAGCTAGAAGAACAGCCCATGGCAGCCACATTGTTGTAAGGCCAGACCAGCCCTGCTTCCACAACATTGCCGGAAACTCATGCAAATAACTCTGCCATATTTGCAAGTACTTCTGCAATTACACCCAGCTGTCAGCACAGATGGAGAGGAGAGAGCAACACATCAAGTCAGTCTGTAAAGACCATGTGTTTGTTACCACACAGGAAATACAACACGTACTGTACAGATATGAACACTGTGTGGGTGTGAAACGGACTGCTATCAGGCAGAATCCTGTAGCCTAATCAGAAGTAGTTGACAAAGACATGGACTAATATAATTAACTAATTTTAACAAAAAAAAACAGAACTGGCCAAGACAGCTACACACAAAACAAATGCCAACCATGGGCCCATTTAGGGCTAGGCTACATTCAGTTCAACTGAGTTAGAAGCGCTTCATTCTTTCTGTCTAACCTACAACTTATATAATTAGACTACTTTATGATTAGCATAAAGTGGCATTACCTCACAGCTGCTGCACAAGTCTTAATGAAGGAGAACAAAAAGTCACAAGCTGATCAGTTATCCTGCTATGTTCCACATACACCATAACCAGTTCCCCCGTTTGTAGTTCCAACACGCCCCTTTGTTTCCCAGCTGGACTGAATGTTGCTGGGTAGACATTGTGTGTCACTCAGGACTTTAAGAAATAGTTCAACTAGCTACATTATTTTCCTTCACCTGACACCTAGAGATAGGAGGCTTAGCCTAGGCCTATATGAACCTAGGAAAAACAGTACAACACACACACCACTAAACTACCCACACATTCAACCCCCCTTGTCTGTAGAAGCTAAACTGGGAGAAAAGTCAGTGAGTAAACTTGCAGTACTGGGGCCTAGCTGAGACAGAGGCCCTGGCTGCGTCACAAATGAAACCCTATTCCCTTTGGTAGAAGTAGTGCAGCATAAAGGGAATAGGATGCGCTTTGGGACGCACCGCCTAGACATAGTCAGCTCGGCCCAGAGACAGTCTCTTCTAGATGCAGTCACGTGCTCCCCTGGTGGGCCTGCACTGTACAACACTGCCAGGCAGGGAGCGTGGGAGCTGATAGGGGGAGCATAGTAGACCCACCGGCCTCAATTAGCAGGCCACTCTCAGGACAATATCACACACACATTGAGGGAGGGGCGGCAGGGGGAGTGAAAAATACATTAAAAACAAGCTGGAAGGGTAGTGGCAAGTGCTGAGCGATTAAACAAGATTTTGGTTATTCTTTTTTTTTGACAAAGGTTCAATTATTTGAATTCCAGTTTTTTTTTCTTCTGTGAGCTCAATGTGCATTTTCTCACTGCAGTGTCTTTAGAGATCAATCAGATCAAGCCCAAACTGTGTGATTTAGTAGAGAGCTGTTTCCAACAGGCTAATATTCTATACAATTTAGAGCAGAAAATGTGTTAACTACACAATGACCATAATGCATTGTGCGCCTGATGGAGAACAGATGCACCGCAAGGTATCTCTACCAGAAAATACATGATTAAGATAATGATTGTTGGTATTCAGCAGTAATATCAGAATGCCTTATTTACTTCGAAGAACTACAAAAGTTGTGATTTTGTCAGATAGCATCGGCAGCAGCTCTATAGAGATGAGATGACTTGGAATGAAATAATAGTCACTGCCATCATGGAACTTTTATTAACCGTTTTATTCTGTGTTATAGCATTCAACCCTCAATGCATAGTGGATTTAATGTAAAAAAGATAATACATTGAAACTGAAATCCGTGAATTTCTTCATAATCTAACCAAAACCGAACCGACCTTAAAAAGCACAAATAGCTCAGCACAGGTAGTGGTGTATAGAGGGTGAGAATGAGCCCAGTATCAGAGAACAGAGAGAACAAACCCAACAGGTAATGACAGGGACGGGAGTTCAGACAGGGGCACCTGGCTCGGGAAAACGACTAGGTTAGATTTGAAGGCAAAGCAGCTGTGTGATATGTATGTATGTGTGATATGCATGCATGTATGTATGTATGTATGTATGTATGTATGTATGTATGTATGTATGTATGTATGTATGTATGTATGTATGTATGTATGTATGTATTTATTTATTAATTAGAGGTCGACCGATTAATTAGGGCCGATATCAAGTTTTCATAACAATCGGAAATCGGTATTTTTGGATGGCAATTTTTTTTTTTTTTTTTTTACACCTTTATTTAACTAGGCAAGTCAGTTAAGAACACATTCTTATTTTCAATGACGACCTAGGAACAGTGGGTTAACTGCCTTGTTCAGGGGCAGAACCTAGTCCAACGCTCTAACCACCTGCTTTACATTGCACTCCACGAGGAGCCTGCCTGTTACGCGAATGCAGTAAAAAGCCATGGTAAGTTGCTAGCTAGCTTTAAACTTATCTTATAACAAACAATCAATCAATCATAATCACTAGTTAAACTAGTAATATCATCAACCATGTGTAGTTATCTAGCCTGTCCTGCGTTGCATATAATCGATGTGGTGCGCATTCGCGAAAAAGGACTGTCGTTGCTCCAGCTTGTACCTAACCATAAACATCAATGCCTTTCTTAAAATCAATACACAAGTATAGATTTTTAAACCTGCATCTTTAGTTAATATTGCCTGCTAACATGAATTTATTTTAACTAGGGAAAATGTGTTACCGCTGCAACAGAGTCAGGGTATATGCAGCAGTTTGGGCCGCCTGGCTCGTTGCGAACTGTGTGAATACTAATTCTTCCTAACAAAGACAGCCGACTTCGCCAAACGGGGGATGATTTAACAAAAGCGCATTTGCGAAAAAAGCCCAATTGTTGCACGACTGTACCTAACCATAAACATCAATGCCTTTCTTAAAATCAATACACAGAAGTATATATTTTTAAAACTGCATATTTAGCTAAAAGAAATCCAGGTTAGCAGGCAATATTAACCAGGTGAAATTGTGTCACTTCTCTTGCGTTCATTGCACGCAGTCAGGGTATATGCAACAGTTTGGGCCGCCTGGCTCGTTGCAAACTAATTTGCCAGAATTTTACGTAATTATGACATAACATTGAAGGAATATTTAGACTTAGGGATACCACCCGTTAGATAAAATACGGAACGGTTCCGTATTTCACTGAAAGGAAAAACGTTTTGTTTTCGAGATGATAGTTTCCGGATTCTACCATATTAATGACCTAAGGCTCGTATTTGTGTGTTTATTATATCATAATTAAGTCTAGGATTTGATAGAGCAGTCTGACTGAGCGGTGGTAGGCAGCAGCAGGCTCGTAAGCATTCATTGAAACAGCACTTTCGTGCATTTTGCCAGCAGCTCTTCGCTGTGCTTCAAGCACTGGTTTGAGCCCAGGTAGGAGCGAGGAGAGGGACGGAAGCTATACTGTTACACTGGCAATACTAAAGTGCCTATAAGAACATCCAATAGTCAAAGGTATATGAAATACAAATCATATAGAGAGAAATAGTCCTATAATTCCTATAATAACTACAACCTAAAACTTCTTACCTGGGAATATTGAAGACTCATGTTAAAAGGAACCACCAGCTTTCATATGTTCTCATGTTCTGAGCAAGGAACTTAAACATTAGCTTTTTTACATGGCACATATTGCACTTTTACTTTCTTCTCCAACACTTTGTTTTTGCATTATTTAAACCAAATTGAACATGTTTCATTATTTATTTGAGGCTAAATTGATTTTATTGATGTATTATATTAAGTTAAAATAAGTGTTCATTCAGTATTGTTGTAATTGTCATTATTACAAATTAAAAAAAAATTGGCTGATTAATCGGTATCGATTGTGTGAATTCAAGCTAATATATGCTAGGTTATAGCCTAGCTAACATCCATGAGAAGTGAAACTCAAACCACATCCCTGAACAGGGTGAAACATATGGGATCAGTAGGGTTTTGAATAACTAATATCCACCACAGTGCCCTAATCGCCTTCCTCAGATATCTTTACTACAAATCCAGCTGAGCCACTGGCACGGACCGAGGACTTCCCTACATAGTGCACTACTTTTGACCAGATTCCTATGGTGGCTGTGCTGAAGATTTAGGCAAGAGGAACCTGCTGGAACATGGGTTTAGGTCACGATAATATCGTGGGTCTAAGTAGGTATCCTAGCAGTTAATAGTGTTGGGCCAGTGGCCGAAAGGTGGCTTCAAACACACAGCCGATGAGGTGAAAAAACTGTCAATGTGCCCTTGACTAATTGCTCCTGTAGGTCATTAGCTAAAAATGACTTAAAAATGTAAATAACATGGGTAACTAGGTAGGTCAGCAGAGACACATTTTACAAAAACAAAAAGCAACAGGAAAGGCTTATGTGTTCAGATACTGAAATAGCACTACACATTTGTTGACTTTCAAATGAATACAAACTAGCACTACTAGATAGTTTGGGGGAGAAAAAAATAAATCGATAGTCATGTGACCTGTTTCAGGAAACTAGGCGCATGTCGCAGGTCACTACTTCACAGAAGAACCATTTGAACGTAACCTTATTTGCAAAATGCGTTTTTTGGCAGAAATGCCTTCTCAAACATGTGAACTTTAATGTGCCTTATTAACAAACTTGTACGCCATCTGTAAATACGAATAACATTGTTAAATTATGAGCCTAGTTGGTTAAGCAACAGAAAGACAGAAACCTTCCTCCTAGCCATGATTGGCTGAGATAATGAGTGGGCTGGACATGCCGAGAGATGAGTTCGGATTGGTCTGCCATATAGCACGTTTCTGCCTATTTGAGCTGGTCAGTATGTCTAGGTAATCCTGTCTAACGCGTAATTAAAAAAAAAAAATATCACATCGTAAAACTTAAGACTCCACTATGCAAGTATCCATTTCAATAGAACGTCACTGCAACAACTTTCAGAGCACTCTCGTCTGAGTGTGCCAGAGCGCAGAACTGATGAATTTATGAACGCGCAACACCTGTTAAATATGGCCGGTGACAGTAAAAGTCAGCAAAAAAAAAGCACAATTAAATTGTTGCCTGGAGCACACAGTTGGTCACCAACACTCTGGAGAACATGAAAACAGCCTAACCAGCTCTGCTAAGACGAGTAAAATGGTTAGAGTTTGGGTGGGGGTTTGAAGATTCAGATGATTCTTATGGCATTGCACACGGTCAGTGTGAACCAGAATGACTTGCCACAACGGGCCAGGAAAGCTGTACATACAAAACGGAAATAACACAGGACATCTTATTTAACGAGGGGGTTGTAGTCTGCCATCCATGTATACGGGTAAGAGTCTAGCTACAGTTTTAGATATTATACGTTTCTAATTTTGTCAGAAAGTTTTCATTGCAAGTTAACGCTTACTGTTAGATAGCTAGCTGACATTAAATGGCTGGCTTGCTACCTAACATTACGTTTATGATTTGTGCGTAGTAATGTTTTGTATGCATACAACTAACATTACGTTTATGATTTGTGCGTAGTAATGTTACCTCAAAATTCCATTTCGCATTGCTAGTTATAGCCTAATGTTAGCTAGCTAACATTGAACCTTTTTGGTTAACTTTACCTAGTGATGACAAACGGTTTATATTGCTAGTACTCTATGGTTCATTGTTTAGCTAGTTAGCTACATGTCTAAACAAAATAACCCAAGTTAGCTAGGTAGCTGATGAACCATCAAGTTAGCCATGTGTGTCTGATAGCCGTAGTCACTATCTATTGCATAATAATGCATCTGGAATTTGCCTTTCAGCATCAGTAGAACACACCTGACTCTCCTCCACCAGTCATACAAGGAGAATGGTCTAATGCTTCCCACCAAAAAGAGAGCTGGCCCAATCAAGCACAGATTACACATGAAGCATGAGGACTTGTAGTGAGTGGTGAACTTCAACAACTACACAGAGGATAATGCAATAGTATTACCAGGATGCCACCCAGGACAAACACTTTGGTGAAAAGCTGCTGCCATCCCATGTGACAAAAACAGCAGTGTGGCGTGTCTACAAGGAATCGATGACAACACTTGGTATGATTATTTAATTGACGTCCAACATGATTGGCACTACTTTTACTGATCTCACATTATTTCTGTATTTTCCAGAGGTGAGCGTAGTCGGGCTTTCTTCCTTCAGGAACCTGTGGAGAAAATTGCTGCCCCACATCTCAAGCACTAAGTCCAGGACAGACCTGTGCTGTCAGTGCCAGAGGAACAACTATTAGGTCTTCAGATCTGATCTGCCAGAAGCTGTTAAGTCAGCCAAGCTGAAGAAGCAAGAGCAGCATATCCTGCTTGTTCAGAGTTAGTGGTCTGTCTACCAAAAGATGGTAGCTCACTGCAAGACCACCTGACAAGACCTGTAGTTGTCTCTGGGCGACCTACTGAACCAGCAAGCAAAGACATCAGGATACATTACAACTTTGACTTTGCTCAACAAGTAATCAACATGTCCCCCTTTATACTGATTAAGGACATAGATATTCACCCCCAAAAAATATAGCCAGGTCCCCATCTATGTTTTAACTCCTCACAAGTGTGGCTTGTTTGGTGTCTGCTGTGAAGGAATACCACAACAAGTCAACTGCATATCATCCAGGAAAGGCAGCAGCGCAGTCAACTACACACACCATTTCTTCAACTACGGAGTTGTGGAAACACGTGTGGACCGGTGTTGTGATAACTGCAGTGGCCAAAACAACAAGTTTGTGCTCTGGTATTGTGCCTAGCGGACCATGCACAAGCTCCACCACAGTCTGGACCTTCACTTCCTGATCACAAGACACACCAAGTTTGCCCCCGACTGGTGCTTCAGCCTCATCAAGGAGAGCTTCAGAAAGACCAGAGTGAACACTGTCTAAGATTGCTGGTGTTGTGAAGGACAGCACTGTGACAGGGGTCAAAAGGCTCTCTGAATATAGATTTCCTTGTTCACGCGTGGCTCGGACAGACCAGTCATGAGCACTATCTGCAGTGCCTCTATTCACATAACTCTCTCATAACACACGCTATACATTGCTGCTACTATTAATGTGTTTTTTAACCTGCTGCTCAGCCACTTGATACCCCTGATTGTATGCATACAACTACAGTACCAGTCAAAAGTTCACATCTACTCAATCAAGGGTTTTTAGTTTTACTATTTTCTACATTGTAGAATAATAGTGAAGACATCAAAACTATGAAATAACACGTGGAATCATGTAGTAACCCAAAAATGGGTTAACAAATCAAAACATTTTATATTTGAGATTCTTCAAACCCTTTGCCTTGATGACAGCTTTGCACACTCTTGGCATTCTCTCAAATAGCTTCATGAGGTAGTCACCTGGAATGCATTTCAATTAAAAGGTGTGCCTTGTTAAGTTAATTTGTGGAATTTATTTCCTCCTTAATGCATTTGAGGCGAATCAGTTGTGTCGTGACAAGGTAGGGGCGGTATAGAGAAGATAACCCTATTTGGTAAAAGACCAAGTCCATATTATGGCACAACAGCTCAAATAAGCAAAGAGAAATGACAGTCGTTCCTTCCTTTAAGACATGAAGGTCAGTCAATCTGGAAAATGTCAAGAACTTGCAAAGTATTTTCTAGTGCGGTCGCAAAAACCATCAAGCGCTATGATGAAACTGGCTCTTATGAGGACCGCTACAGGAAAGGAAGACCCAGAGTTACCTCTGCTGCAGAGGATACGTTCATTAGAGCCTCAAATTAATGCTTCACAGAGTTCAAGAAAGACACTTCTCAACATCAACTGTTCAGAGCAGACTGTGTGACTCAAGCCTTCGTGGTATAATTTCTGCAAAACAACCACTACTACAGGACACCAATAATAGGAAGAGACTTGCTTGGGCAAAGAAACAAGCAATGGACATCAGACTGGTGGAAATCTGTGTTTTATTTATAATTTAATGCACACTTACCCAGCATTGCTACCACAGCATTATGCAACGATACGCCATCCCATCTGGTTTGCGCTTAGTGGGACTATCATTTGTTTTTCAACAAGACAAATGACCCAACACACCTCCAGGCTGTGTAAGGCCTATTTGACCAAGGAGAGTGATTGAGTGCTGCATCAGATGACCTGGCCTCCACACTCACCTGACCGCAACCCAATTGAGATGGTTTGGGATGAGTTGGACCGCAGAGTGAAGGAAAAGCAGCCATCAAGTACTCCGCATATGTGGGAACTCCTTCAAGACTGTTGGAAAAGCATTCCAGGTGAAGCTGGTTGAGAGAATGCCAAGAGTGTACAAAGCTGTCAAGGCAAAGGGTGGCTACTTTGAACAACCTCAAATATTTAGCACATGACCTCACATATGAATCCTTAAAGAGATGGGTGGGGCTGGCTTAAGAGGGTGTGAACAATGCTAAATGGGTGTAGACAAAGGACAGCTCTCCAGTAGGTGTACCAAAACATTCAAAGGCCATTTTCTCAAAACTGAGGTTACAAGTTTATCAACCTTCAAAGCAGAATTACTTTCCCATTGTTCCTCAACAATGCAGTATATGATATACCATTTTGTAGCTATGGCTTTGCTTTTATCCAATATAATAAAAAAAACTTTTAAAAATGTAACATAAGATCAAATCAAGGTGGTTGGTCACATATCGGGATATTTTTGACGATTAATCATATAGTTAACAATATTGCTATATTTTTGCGCCAAAACTCCAGTATTTTGAATTCATAGGTTGCCAATTTGTTTTCAGCTCCCCCCCCCCCCCTCATGGCTCTTTCATCCATCTGCAGCAGACATATGGTGAGAAATATGTTTGGAAGATCAAACAGCAATAAAAATCGCAGTATAGTGATAATATCGTCAAGTCCCTGGCAACTACCAGCCCTACTATTAGACTACTTCCTCCCACAGGCAAGTGTCAGAAATGCACCAGGCCCAGTCTTGGGGACTGAGGAAGTGTCTGGGGTAGTGAGAGTCTGCAGTCCTGTCTAGTTCTGTCGAGCTGGTTAGAACAAGTCCTGGCAGCCTGGCTGACTAGCTGGGGAGGGAGCCTGGCCTGGTTAGTCCTTGGGCTGGTAAAAGGAGAAGAATGGCAAATGGGAGGTAGGTGTCCTGCCAACTCACTATGCCCATACTACTTTATTTACATCCACAGTGGAGAAATGAAGACCTAGGCCTAAACGTTTCAAAGGTCACACAGATGCCTAGCCATCGTGGAAACAGTCATCTCTACCACAGAACTTGCTCTTAATTAACAGCTGACAGCTGTACCTTGCCAACAGCTTGACAGCCAAATCAACCACCACTAGAAAGCACACACACAGATACACATTAAAACAGGGATAGTTTGTTCACCACTTGCCCTCTATACATGCTACATCCTTAGACCTCTCACTAAACATACCAGTAGGCTGTTTGCAACTGCAGATCTCCTCCAACCCCCAGCTAACACATACCACTAACTCACCACAAGCACATGGGATGACTATATTCACATGGACCCCCCCCAGGCGGTGCATGTAACCCTTCACTGCTGCCAAGGAGCATTGCCCTGGGGTGCTCTGATAGGACTATAGTCGATCGAGGCCTCAACAGGGATCCTGCAAGGTCTGGGGGCCAGTATGAAAATGTATCTGCTCTGGATAATATCTGCTAACTGACAAAATTTTTTAGGTATGTAAAAAATGTAACCAGCAGCGAATAGATGGCCCTCCAGAACAGCACAGGTTCTTCGTATTGATTAAGCACCAAAACGGGGAAAAAAAGGGACTGAAACAAGCAGGGATTAGACAACCTGCTAATTTTCATTTGTAAAACATTTTCATACGGTGTGCCTAGTGAATAGGCTGCAATCCAAGGCTGGAGGACACAGACTTCATTCCAATGGAATTCTACTCATACGGTATCTGTGTAGTTAATATACTCTTGCCATTTTACACAGGATGGGAAGGATGAGAGCGAACGAGATAGGAATGAGAGAGAAATAAACTGCAAAAGAAAAGGGAACACGAGAAGGAGCAAGATTGCTCAAAAGAGCATCGGCACAAGACCGAGAAAGGGAGAGATGGTGCAAAAGAGTACACAGGAGACAGATGTCAAAATAACACGAGAGAAAGAGACACTGATAAGTCAGTGGTTCACACCAAGGTTATTATACACAAAAAAAAAGGTTAACTAAAACAAATCTGTTTGGGAAAAAAAATAACTATACTGAAACTATTATCTTGACTCAACGTCTAATGGGGTTTAGAAATCTTCTGAATCAGGCGGGTCACATTGAGATTGACTTTAGAACTTAAAGGTCATCTCGCTGAGTTTACGTTGCCACGAGCAGCAGCGCAGATACTGAGTGGTAAGAGAAACACCTGACTGTAGACAGGAAGTCGTGGAGTGAAGTCGGGAGAAGTGCATCTGCGACGGCCAAAAGTCAGACACCGATGTGGTTTTTCCAATAGCAAGGCTCAGATCAGCATTGCAGTGTTGACATTGTATGTAAAAATGCTTTCTTTATAACGTTGAAATAAACACCCATATCACACTCACAAACGGAAATCATAATTTAATATTCTGTGTTGTACAGTCAACTAGTGAGAGAGCCTCAAATATGACATTTATTTGTATATAGCCACTGTGTACATACATCGCAGCAAATTGATTCCTGTTTCAGTCATGTCTTTGCTCAGTCGACTGCAGCCAAAACTCAACACGAGTGAGGGACAAACACCACTACTGGGTCACAAGAGCGGAACAAGAACTACGCTTCATAAAGACAAAGTTTTTGTTCTGGCTGGGCTGAGGTGAGAGTCCAGAGAGGAGCAGAGCCAGGTGGAACGTTAGCAGGCAGGCGTGTTGACATGTCACCACGGGGAAACGCAGACACTTGCAGGAAGTTGTACTATTGACTGCCCCACCCCCTGCCTTACTGGAAGCATTTAGGATCACCCCCTTGGTTGTAAACTAAGGACTGCACACAGCCTCCGGTTTCTTTACCTCCCTCCTGCCAACCCTTCTTTTTTTATTTCCTCCCTCACTCCACTCATGACAGCGAGGGAATAAAAAAGGAGACATGTCAGAACATGAGCAGGACTGCTCACCCCCCCAACACACCTGCAGCATGAGCAGCACACAGGCTGAGAGAGAAAAAACAAACTGTAGCACTAGTCTAGCAACGCCTCCAAATGAAGTCAACTGATTGGACGTTGAGGATTAGCATACAGGTGTCTCTGGCTGAAAGAGATAGTGGTGTGACTGAATGATAGGAATTTTGAGGGGGCCTCTTGTTTTGTTTATTGAATTCCTCTGTGACAGAGATTGTAGGCTGGTTCTTAGAACAAAGTAGCCACTGCCGGGTTGGTAGCAAAACACCTTGCGAGCAAAACATTTTAGCAGCTTTAGCTAAATGGGCTAACAGTCCCGAGATATGCAAGACACCCGGTTCAAACCCAGTCATTCACAAGAGCAAAATTAAATAGTGAATGCTATGACAGGGATATTCAACTATATTGTTAAGGGGCTTAGTTACGTTTTTGACTCACTCCCTTCTAACATAAGAGGGGAACAGAAGGCATGGCCACATTAAGGAGCCTTGGGGTCATACATATATATATATATATATATATATATAGCCTCGCTACTGTCATTTTATTGTTGCTCCTTAATTACTTGTTATATTTCTTATTTTTTACATTATTTTTCTTTATTTCTTTTAGTAAATAATTAACTTTTTTTTTCTTAAAACTGCATTGTTAGTTAAGGGCTAAGGGCTTGTAAGTAAGCCTTTCACTGTAAGGTCTACACTTGTTGTATTCAGCACGTGACAAAATGTTTTGATTATTTGGTTCACCCCCTCCCCGGGCCCGACCTTTCTCCTGCCCGATCTTTCTCCCCCCCGGGCCTCAAAAGTGGTCCCCTGAAGTGGTTCAAGCATTCTTGTGGACTTAGAACAGCCAATGTTGTTTTTCCTATTAAAAAGTGTGCTTTGAGAGCAGAAACCTGAAAAACCTGTGGGAAATCTGTCTTTTGCCATGGTATCATTTTAATATCGAGTATTGTTTTAATATCAAGTAAAGTGATACTAAACCTGGTATCGAAGTCAAGATTCTGGTGTTGTGACAACACAACACACACCCATTCCAGAGGCCTGCCTGTCTGCATTCTGTGAGTGCCTTAGAATCCTTCTTTGAGGAGATCCCAGGTTGGTCACAGGAATAAAAAAATGTACAGAAATATTTACTACAAAAACATGAGAAAAAAACAAACAAGTAATGCTTTCCATTGCCGGGACTCACAACACAGCTACAACACTGGCATGTGGAGAGAAAGGTTACTTGCAATTGGCACTGGTCAAAAGCATTACACTATATAGGGAACAGTAGGGCTGGAAATTGCCAGGGACCTCACAATACCGAAGTGACGATACAATATGTATGGCAATTCTCACAATTTTTTATATATATATATATATATATATATATATATATATATATATATATATATGTGTGCTGCGATTTGATAGTAGAGTTCGACCGATTATGATTTTTCAACGCCGATTATTGGAGGGCCAAAGAAACCGCTACCGATTAAATCGGCCGATTTTTTTATTTTATTTTTATTTGTAATAATGACAATTACAGCAATACTGAATGAACTCTTACTTTAACTTAATATAATACATCAATAAAATCAATTTAGCCTCAAATAAATAATGAAACATGTTCAATTTGGTTTAAATAATGCAAAAACAAAGTGTTGGAGAAGAAAGTAAAAGTGCATTATGTGCCATGTAAGAAAGCTAACGTTTAAGTTCCTTGCTCAGAACATGAGAACATATGAAAGCTGGTGGTTGTTTTTAACATGAGTCTTCAATATTCCCAGGTAAGAAGTTTTAGGTTGTAGTTATTATAGGAATTAAAGGACTATTTCTCTCTATACGATTTGTATTTCATATACCTTTGACTATTGGATGTTCTTATAGGCACTTTAGTACTGCCAGTGTAACAGTATAGCTTCCGTCCCTCTCCTCGCTCCTACCTGTGCTCGAACCAGGAACACATCGACAACAGCCACCCTCGAAGCAGCGTTACCCATGCAGAGCAAGGGAAACAACTACTCCAAGTCTCAGAGCGAGTGACGTTTGAAACGCTATTAGCGCGCACCCAGCTAACTAGCTAGCAATTTCATATTGGTTACACCAGCCTAATCTTGGGAGTTGATAGGCTTGAAGTCATAAACAGCGCAATGCATTGTGAAGGGCTTCTGGCAAAACACATGAAAGTGCTATTTTGAATGAATGCTTACGAGCCTGCTGCTGCCTACCATCGCTCAGTCAGACTGTTTATCAAATCATAGACTTAATTATAACATAACACACAGAAACACGAGCCTTAGGTCATTAATATTGTCGAATCCGGAAACTACCACGTTTATTCTTTCAGTGAAATACGGAACTGTTCCGTATTTTACCTAACGGGTGGCATCCATAAGTCTAAATGTTCCTGTTACATTGCACAACCTTCAATGTTATGTCATAATTACGTAAAATTCTGGCAAATTAGTTCGCAACGAGCCAGGCGGCCCAAACTGTTGCATATACCCTGACTCTGCGTGCAATGAACGCAAGAGAAGTGACAATTTCACCTGGTTAATATTGCCTGCTAACCTGGATTTCTTTTAGCTAAATATGCAGGTTTAAAAATATATACTTCTGTGTATTGATTTTAAGAAAGGCATTGATGTTTATGGTTAGGTACAGTCGTGCAACGATTGTGCTTTTTTCGCAAATGTGCTTTTGTTAAATCATCCCCCGTTTGGCGAAGTCGGCTGTCTTTGTTAGGAAGAAATAGTCTTCACAGTTCGCAACGAGGCAGGCAGCCCAAACTCCTGCATATACCCTGCAACAGAGTCAGAGGTGACACATTTTCCCTAGTTAAAATAAATTCATGTTAGCAGGCAATATTAACTAAAGATGCAGGTTTAAAAATCTATACTTGTGTATTGATTTTAAGAAAGACATTGATGTTTATGGTTAGGTAAAAGTTGGAGCAACGACAGACCTTTTTCGCAAATGCGCACCGCATCGATTATATGCAACGCAGGACAGGCTAGATAAACTAGTAATATCATCAACCATGTGTAGTTAAGTAGTGATTATGATTATTTTTATAAGATAAGTTTAATGCTAGCTAGCAACTTACCTTGGCTTCTTACTCCGCGTAACAGGCAGGCTCCTCGTGGGAGTGCAATGTAAAGCAGGTGGTTAGAGCGTTGGACTAGGTTGCATCCCCAAGCTGACAAGGTAAAAATCTGTCGTTCTGCCCCTGAACAAGGCAGTTAACCCACCGTTCCTAGGCCGTCATTGAAAATAAGAATGTGTTCTTAACTGACTTGCCTAGTTAAAAAATATATATATAAAAAAATCTAAAATAATTTTAAAAAATAAATATACAAAATAAAAAAATAAAAAGCGGCAAATCGGTGGCCAAAAATACCGATTGTTATGAAAACTTGAAATCGGCCCTAATTAATCGGTCATTCCGATTAATCGGTCGACCTCTATTTGATACTGTGATTTTATTGCGATTCTGTGTTCCAAACATATTGCTCACCATATGTCTGCTGCAGAAGGAGAAGAGAGCCAACTAGTGTTGATCAGTCATGGAATAAAAACTGCCTAAAACAAATTGGCTCCCTATTTAAAAAGATGAGAACAAGCTATGAAAGACAAGTACTGGAGTTTTGGTGCAGGAACAGACAACTAGCGCAAAAATAATAGCAATAGTCAAAACAATACATCGTCAAAGATAATATCCCAATATGTAACCGTATAAATGTTTTTGAGATGGGGAATAGAATGCAATTTGGGAAGCAGTCACAGTTGCCACATTCACCTGTCCCAGGTCAGAGTGATTTGAAAGTTCTCTAACATTTCAAAAGGAACACCAGGTCACTGTTGACGTGTTACATCCTGAGCAGAACAACCAGAGTTTCACCCCCAGGGTTTTTACTAAACCACTAGTGAAAATCAACCTACCCCCAGTGACTGAAAGGGGGTGTGAAAACCACCCCACCCCAGTGACTGAAAGGGGGAGTGAAAACCACCCCACCCCAGTGACTGAAAGGGGGAGTGAAAGTGAAAGAGGAACATTTACATTTTAGTCATTTAGCAGATGCTCTTATCCAGAGCGACTTACAGTAGTGAATGCATACATTTCATTTCATGAATTAATTTTTTTGTACTGGCCCCCCGTGGGAATCGAACCCACAACCCTGGCGTTGCACACACCATGCTGGCGTTGCAATCACCATGCTCTACCAACTGAGCCACAGGGAAGACTGTGGAACAAGCAACACTTGTCAAAGTGTGGAACAAGCAACACTTGTCAAAGTACACTACCTGACCAATAGTCACCTGCTCGTCGACCGTTTCACTCCAAAATCACGAGCATTAATAGAGAGTTGGTCCACCCCTTTGCTGCAAGAACAGCCTCCACTCTTCTGGGAAAGCTTTCTACTAGATGTTGGAACAAGGCTGCGGGGACTTGCTTCCATTCAGCCACGGGCATTGGTGAGGTCAGGCACTGATGCAGGCCAGTCAAGTTCTCCCACACCGATCAAGAACCATTTCTGTATGGACCTTGCTTTGTGCACAGGGGCATTGTGATGCTGAAACAGGAAAGGCCCTTCCCCAATCTGTTGCCACAAAGTTGGAAGCACAGAACCATCTAGAATGTCATTGAATGCTGTAGCGTTAAGATTTCCCTTCACTAGAACTAAGGAGCCCAAACCATGGAAAACATCCCCAGACCATTATTCCTCCAGCTGTTCTGCCATGGAAACCCATTTCTTAAAGCTCCCGATGAACAGTTCTTGTGCTGACGCTGCTTCCAGAGGCAGGTTGGAAATCGGGAGTTAGTGTTGCAACCGAGGACAGAGGATTTTTACACGCTACGCACTTCAGCACTCGCCGGTCCCGTTCTGTGAACTTGTGTGGCCTACCACTTCGCGGCTGAGCCGTTGTTGCTGCTAGACATTTCCAATTCACAATAACAGCACTTACAGTTGACCCGGACAGCTCTAGCAGGGGATACATTTGACAAACTGACCTGTTGGAAAGGTGGCATCCTATGACGGTGCCACGTTGAAAGTCACTGACCTCTTCAGCAAGGCCATGCTACTGCCAATGTTGTCTAAGGAGAATGCATGGCTAGGTGCTCGATTTTATACACCTGTCAGCAACAGGTGTGACTGAGATAGCCAAATCTACTAATTTGAAGGGGTGTCCACCAATATTACCTCTAAGCTGCATGTGAGTGGGCCCGCAGTAGCCCGAGACTATCCCCATTAGACGACCCCCTTCTGCAGAGCACAGAATAAATATCTGCCCACGGAGAGTAGCACAAGGTTGAACTTCACTCACTTTTCTAGAGTTTTCCCCGTTAGTTAACACAATCAACGTTTCCCTTGACTGTGGCAATTGTGATCGAATCAACGCAATATTAGCTACTTTCAATGCAACATATCCCGAAACAAAAAACGAATTATGGGAGAGATTTTGTTGTAGGCAGAACGCGTCGGGATAGGATTCTAATTCGATTGCTCTCGACTCAGACTGTACTCTACATAGATCGGTGCAGCATAACCAATCAGAGCTTCAGTAGGTCAATCTGCAAATAGACCATTGCCATGTATGGATCTGTGTCATTCACTTTGAACTGGACTGCGTTTACAGCTGAGGTCCTGAGTAAATGCGCTCGTTTTGAGATCAAAGCGAGAGCTGCATGTAGCCACGTGTGCACATTTTGTTCATATCCTTTGCCAGTTAGTGAGTTATTAGCCCAGTTATAGATCATTTGTAGACAGCAATAAGGGAGTGATTTCTAGACATCTTTTAAAAGCGAGCCAGGGGGCAGTGTTATATTTTGCGACAGCCTTGAATAAGCTAAGTAGCCAATAAGCAAAGGGTAGCATAATTTGTCTGGTTCTCTGTAATAATGCTATGGTTTCTTGCATCAAAGCACATTTTCAGTCACCTTGTCTGAAGGACAAGTGGATGAACAGGTTAATGTCAAGCCCTGCATGTTTTTTTCAAAAGTCTCATGGAATGTAGACTACATTGAACAGCACACATTGGCTGCTACTGTAGGCTGAATGATAAAACAGCTATTTCCGTGTTAAAATGTTATGGGATGCATTTTTTCCATTCTTTGGGATGGTAAGCCACTCTGGTAAGCTTACATTATAATCAAATAGCCACAGGAGCCTAGTTGGCCACTTAAAGCGGGTACAGCCACTGTGTTCAGTTGAACAGAATTTTCACAACGGTCAAGTCTACACTTAGCAGACCTGAAATTTGCTCAGTGCCTACATTTTTTTTGAGGGAACATTGGTGTCCACATACTTTTGTATATATAGTGTAGTATGCAACATGTGAGAACACTCTCGTACTCAATTCCCCTCCTTGCCTCAGAGCATGCTAGACAGTGCCATTGTGGTGGAAAGTGGGCTAGAAGGGACCGCCTCTAAGCTTTTTAATGAGTCATAATCTCCCGTCACCAATCTAAATCAGGTCCCTTCCAGAAGGCTAGCACCCCGGGTCGGGCCGCCTAACCAGACCTGGTCAGATAGTTAGTGGAGGGGAAGGGAGGTTACCTACCTCTCCTGCAGACCTGGGTTCAAACACTACAGCGTTTTCTTTAGCCTGTCTTACAGTGCCAGGTGGGTGGGGTCTGCCATTTTGGGACTTCTCCGTTGGTTCAATTGCATAAGGCAAACTCAAATCAAGCCCAAATGAAGTAATTCTAACTATTTGAATAGTATTTGAAGATCAGGTCTGCTGTCCTGTCCTACACAGGCTGGAAGAGATAGTGTTGGACCTTTAATAGCACTGGGGTTTCCCAATGTTAAGGGGAGAGACAGGGAAGTTCCGTGTCTACAGGGTTTTGTTTGAACTTTCACTTCAATTTAAGATAGGTAACTATTTTACTGAAGGCTTTTTCAGAACGGCACGCCTGCACATGCACAAACACACACCATTTAGGCCTTACGGTTTGCTCTTAGAACAAGTTCTCATATAACCAAACAGAACCAAGGGGTTTAATATTAACACGGAGGGAGACATAACATTTGTGACAGCCACTTCCTGTGGCAGTCAGGTATGTGTGTTCTGATTGACTATAATCATGCATCATAATCCTATGACCAATCACCTTGAGAAAGTAGCCTTGAGCCAACTCTGATCAAGTCATTCATCCATCCATGGCCTGGCGGTTGGCCTAGCCCATGCAATCACAGCCTGAGGATCGAAGACTCCAGATTCCACTCAAAAACAGACAGAACAGGAAATGCCTGTTGCCACAACAACAGCGGGGTATCTCTGGGGAGTCGACAGACAGAAGCTCCAGCGGGGACAGCTCCTGTCCCTCCAGGGGAAATCAGAGGAGCAGCGGTGCGCG
Source organism: Salmo trutta (assembly GCF_901001165.1). Classification (NCBI taxonomy): domain Eukaryota; kingdom Metazoa; phylum Chordata; class Actinopteri; order Salmoniformes; family Salmonidae; genus Salmo; species Salmo trutta. The sequence goes on along the minus strand of NC_042992.1, from coordinate 11,115,472 downwards.
TCTTCAAATATTAACACTGACAAGCAGGAGGCGCAGCACTAGAAGGCGCAGGGAGAGAAGAGAGAGAAGCTACTCTATTGGACTTTGCATCCTGTCCAGGGGGTGCACTTGTACATCATGCTGCCTCACGCTACATAAACATGAGATAGGCTTCTGTCCTATAGGCCAATCTGGCTTGGGCAAGGCTTACCTACAGTTCTAAGACCAGCTTACCGCCCACAGCTCCTAACCCAGTGTTTTCCATTGGCGTCAGGTAATCAGCCAGTCACATACTCATTTTCACCTTCCCATTAACTAGGCTACTTTCCTTTTAAAAGTTTCAATTCACTAGTCCTTCGAGCCCTCTCCCACTACAATAAATGATAAGCATCTTCTAGCAATCTATTGAGAGGATAGGTGGTCAGTGAGAGGAAGCGAGAGGTTAAACTCAGAAAAATCTGTCCAAAATAAGCCCAATGCGTTTCTATGGGTTTATTTTGGACCTAAAGCTTGACGCCTGCCTTCCCGCCTTTGGGACAAACACTCCCACTGTTAGGGTGGAGACATGAGCATCTCGTCATTATATACAGATCTCTTGTTGCAGTCGAATTTCTTTACATGGAGGGACAAGCGCATGATGCTCATGAATTACCAAGTCCCATGTAATGTAAGTGGTAATGAGTCGAAATCCACGACTTGTTATTGTTTCACACATTTATTTAGGCCCATTTTATTTGTGTGTTTCACATAGCCAGCCACATGGAGTAGTGGAGCACAGTAGGCTATTTACTCTGTGTTGATTGACAAAGTGTGTTGATTGACAAAGTGTTAACTAGTTTAAAAAAGGTGACTGAATAAAGTCGCTCTTATGTCCCTTTGTCATTCATAAATCATGCAACGTGGTTAAAATGTCCATGGTATCGCATAGGGACAAGTAAACCAAAGAAAATACTTTATTTTTTGCTATGTCGTCGTCAGCTTGGAGTGACTCATCTCACCATGCAGTGTAGACTACCAAATCACATCGGAGAGAGAGCTGTTCATTTGGCTCCCTCATTTGCCTAGGCTACTGGTAGCAGGCCTAAGCTTTTTGCTGTTTATCTGAAGAGAAATTATATAAACATTAGATGAAGATGGTGAATCATCACTGCAGGAACAATAGGTAGTGGACAGCATCATTCTGGCCCAAATATAATAATTAGGGCCCTAGTGGAATCCATAAAAAACAAAACTCAACAATATTCAGAAAGTATTGACATTTGTAGGGAATCAACTAAATGTATTGAACATTTACTAATTGGCCAAAGGTTATCATAAGACATGAACAAAATGCATCAAGGATTTCAAATTTTGTGCAACTTTCTGAAGAGGCAACGAGAACACCGCCATGTGTGCAATGCACACATCTACCATTTCTGTAGCCGTTGGCGATGATGCTAATGATTCTATTGCGATTCGGTGTTCCAAACAAAGTGGTAGATGTGAGCATTGCACACACGTGGGCGTTCTCGTTGCCTCTTCAGAAAGCTTCCATCTGGTAGATGGAAAAGCTTCTCCCAAAAACATTCTCAATTAAAATGTTAACTACAAAGTAGCCTTACCAAGCAGAATTATATCATTATTTTCATCATACCAGCAGGTATTCACTTTGCAAACTGTACCTTCACAACAAAAACACAGCCTCTTGCTAGGTGTGCACTTGAATTAAAAGGGTAACTACACCCAAAAATCTGAGAGATGTTGATTTTTCAAGAGCCTCAAGAGGTCTCCTGGTGTGGTTTAAGCATGGTTGCGGACTGAACATCCAATTGTTGTTGTTCTATAAAAATAAAGTAATATTGAAAGCAAAAATATATATTTAGGAAAAAACAGAAACCTGAAAAAAACTCAATTCATGAATTTTTCTAAAATAATGTGGGCTATTTACTTCATTTGTTTGTTTTGATAAAATGCCTGGCTGGCTACTTTTTCTATTTGGCTGGTTGCTATGCACATGCGGTAAAAATGCAGAAAGTGAGATCAGGCTTCAGGTCTGCACCTCAGTGAGTCCGTGCAGAGCCAAACATCTCGTTTCTTAGTCAAATCATTATATTTGTCACATGCTTGGTAAACAACAGGTGTAGACACAGTGACATGCTTACTGACAGGCCCTTCCTAACAATGCAGAGTTAATAATAAGCAATAACAAGCCGGTTGAATATAAAAGGCCACCGTTGAGAGCAGAGAAAGTGATGGCAATGCAATTTTAACAAATGGTTAAGCAACCAGGCTTGTTCCAAAACACAGTCACCACAGATTCTAGACCAACCAAGACAACAGCAAAACACAATCGTGTCTACAAAAAGTGTCAACACCAAACTAAATTTGTCAATGCCATTGCCAGAGAGCGCACAATAGACTACCTATTGAGTGGTACGTTTTGGACCAGATTCTGTCTAACTGGAAAGATGGTTGCTGTAAATACCATCACAATAGAAAATCCTGTATTCCTGTTATAAGAAGGTGGGAGGAGAATCAAGAAGAGGTGTCAGTGCTAGTATTTTATTATTTATTTAATTTATTTATTTAACTAGGCAAGTCAGTTATGAACAAATTCTTATTTACAAGGACGGCCTACAGTAAACAGTACCAATAGCAGAGGAATAATACCCAGTGTCAAAGTGGTGTAGGGAGACGCTACCTACTGATACAGTCAGATATGTAGATGTAACCAATGGTTAAATGTAGGATTAAGTGTGGCGTAATCTGATCCCAGACTTGTGGGCCTACCTTGAGTGTCCATAGGGGGACCACAGACACAGAGAGACGAGTGGATTTCAGGACCAGCGAGTGCACAGCACTCCCTCCTCCCCCGAAACACGCACCAAACCAGAGGATAGAGATCCTCTCTCAAACACTCCAGCCAGAGCCCCAAGGGCATGAACACGTGTAAATGGGCTAATCCGTTACACAAGGCAGACTAGAAGACATGACATGCTCATCAACGCCACCTTTCATCAGACACAGGCACCCTGTGGTCAAACCAGGCCCAGCGCCAGCTACACAGACAGCTCCCTGCCCCCCCCCCCCCCCCCCCCCCCAGTGACCCTTGCCTAGCCTCATGTTACTGTACCTGCCATGGCTAGTCTCAGCTTTCTCAGTTACAGTAACCAAGGCTGAAGACTTCCCGTTGTCACGCTTGTCTTTCTTTATGCTGCTAATGCAGAGAGAGGGGAGCCTTCCTCTGTGTGCCAAATGTCACACCATTTAGCGAAGTGTCGGCTGTGCAACCATCAGCTTCCCATACAAAAGACAACTTCACTATTTGACAATAAAATATACAATTCTGGCTACAACAACTGTAAAGTAGTAATGTAGACCACATGACAATGGACCACAGCAATGTCTAGTACCATCCAGCATTGAGTAGACTATCAGTGTTCAAAAGCAGACAATTCAGTTGCGGTATGTGAGCAAACATTTGTTTTCACGATGACTCACACCATGTTTACTGCCAATCCAAGCCCCAGAGAGAGGAATCAACACTTTAAGCCCAGACTGATCAGTCACTTTTGTAATGTTACTCCATAAAAGCTCAAGGCTAGGATTTTGGGCAGGTGCGATGATCCTAGATGTGTGGCTGTGTCTCAAAAGGAGCTGATCAAAAGTAGAGTAGGGAATAGGCCAGGGTGATTTGGGATGCATCCTGTGCCGAGGCCAACCTGTATTCAGAGCATATACTGTACAGCAAAAGACATACAGATGGAGTGGGGTGTGATACCGGTATGCGTAGCATGGAATCTGGTGAATGAGGCCCTCCATGCCTGGCCGTCGAAGGCTTGCCCTTGGCGTCAGGCTGTATACATGTGGGCTGGCTGAAGGGAGCTATTTACAGAGCGGCTCCTGGCTCCAGCCTTGAAACGTCAATTAGCTTTATGATAAAGTTGTTCAGTGAAACCCACTAGGATTGTCACTATACCAGAATATCCATACTCACGCTGCGATCATTTAAGCATTCTAGTACAGTTAAATAGTTACACACAGAAACTCCCCAAATACAGGTGTGCCAAGCTTGTAGCATCATACCAAAGAAGACTTGAGACTGTAATTGCTGCCAAAGGTGTCTCAACAAAGTCAGTTGTACAATAATGCCTTCAACTGAAATGTGTCTTCCGCATTTAACCCAACCCTTCTGAATCAGAGAGGTGTGGGGAGCTGCCTTAATTGACATCCACGTCTTCGGTGGCCTGGGAACAGTGGGTTAAGTGCCTTGCTCAGGGGCAGAAAGGGCTCAGGGATTCAATCTAACGCTCTAGCCACTAGTCTACCTGCCGCCCCAGTTAGGGTAGGGTCTGAACTTAAATATGATATTTCCATTATTTTGAATACATTTGCAAAAATTTCTAAAACCCTGATTTGCTTTGTCATTGTGGGGTATTGTGTGTAGATTGATGAGGAAAAACGATTTAATAATTTTTTGAATAAGACTGGTAGAACTGAAAATGTTCAGTAATCAAAACTGAGGGAAAAATTAATGGGTTTGAATACTTTCCGAATGCACTATATATGATTTGTATTTTGTTAATTAGTCCAAGCAATGTTCAGTAATCAAAACTGAGTAGGCACTGGTACCCAGAGATGGCTTAGAGATATATCCATCTATATTTACAAGTGAATGAATAAATAGGTCACCTTACCATAAATCCTAAGTAGGAATGTCTATGCTTACCTGTTACAATACTCTGACTGATCGGCCCACAGTAGGTGTGTAAACTGCATGTGTAGTATATGGGGATGTGTGAAACCTACTCCTCAGCTTTAAGTGTTGCGCCTGTGTCACCTCATTAGCTAGCTTTCGGGATGCAGCAATCGGACAAGGCGCTTGCGGGAGTACGGTCACATGTGTGTGTGAGGCAGAGGTCCCGAGTCGCACCAGGTATGGGCCGAATCAGGAGGAAGCGGCACTCGCTAAGCAAGCGGCGTGACGTCTTTGCACATGCCCATTCAACCTTTCCACCCCAAAATAAATTGTAGTTGTCACTGTCAAATAGACCAACCAAAATGCCATGACAAAAAAATACACTGAGGCAGGAGTGGCTGTTGTGATCAGGGTTTTTTCTGGATGAAAAAGGGGGCTTAGGTGGTGGGAGTGGCATGTGACAGTTTGCAGTTTTAAAGCAAATTTCCTGCAATTCTACACATTTTGCATGCAGCTAGGAGAAAATGTTGCAGTATGAAAGCTAATTTAATGCTATTTCTACCTATTCTGCCATGGCTAATCATGTGTTATTTTATACAGCTAAATTCATTGTTTTTGAATTTTCAAATTCTCCCTGTCTAGCTTTCCTTTTGGTGACTTAGTTCTCAAACTATATTTGTCCATTATCTTTACTAACATAATTTATATCTGATTTTAGTCGTTTAAGTCAACACTGAAAGCGTTTTTCCATCACGATTAGTTTTGTTTTTTACAATTTAGGCGACTCGAAAAAAATAGTTGAGCAGATTTCAATGGCTAGATAGTTATGACTTCCTCAGCTGTTCAAGTCAACTTCCTCCCCAAATGCATTTCCTCAAGTTCACTTGTCTCTGAATTGTTGATTTGAGTGTTACAAAAACCAGAACATACGTTTGCCTCGGTTTGAGTGTGAACTACTAGCTAGTTAGCCAGACATTACCCCCTCGTCCGATGAGAACCCGAGACAACAACCATGTCTCAAAATATGTCTGTCTCGATTTAGCCACCTGGGATATCAAATTGGACAGCTTGTACAGTGTATGTTACGTTTCTCGCTTCCCCTGACCATGTTGCCGTGCGCTCGGCAGTGTGCGTGAAGCCTAGGCAACAGGAGACAAGTTCATTCGGGTAACGTTATCGTGTTACACCTGTCCGTAGTCAACGGTAGGACCGACCAAAACTCTGTACATCCAATCCAGACAGCGACGTTTCCAGTACAACACTGCGTAGTTAGGCTACAGTTAGTTACACGTGAACAGGAACAATGGCAACTAAGGTAGCTAGAAGTATAGCTATACATCAGTGGGTACTGTAGAATCATCACCTATCTACCTAGCAACTTAGCAAACAGGCTAATTATATTTGGCTAGCAAGCTTTCTCGGTCGGTTAATTAATATCGAGGACAAATTATAACATTGACACAAGAAACGGGTCAGCATGTCTTGTAAAATAGGCCGATGTTTGTATGTAACTTTAATGTTACCCAACAACGTTGACTAGCACCTTCTCCGTCTGTTAAGGCACGCAACTAGCTACCCTGCTAAAGTTACGCTAACTAGCCGGTTACAAGCAAGGCAGTTCAGAAAATATTGGGCTGTAACTGTTAGTGGGTCAAACGAATAGCTGGCTAGCACTAACAAAGCTATCTGGGTATATAAACAGAAACAAAACTACTTATCGAGTAATACTTTGGCTTAGGTGGTTGACTAACCACAATACCTCCTAGTTAGCTAGATCGCGTCCGTTATGTTCTTACTATAGCTAGTTACCGGCGTAACACAGGAAACGGGCAGTTGACTGGCTACCGTAAGCTAGTTAGCGGTTATCGATGTTAAGGCTTTTTCGATCAAACCTACTACTCGTTCGCTATTAATATTTAATTTAACTTGACGGACCTTGGTGTTTTGCCAACATTTTCTGTAGATCGGCGAAGCTGCAGAGTTGGAAAACGACTAATGTTATTTAGCTGCCATATCCCTGCGTTAGCAGGCTAGCCTTAGCTAGCTACTTTCTTCCCAATAAGACTGACGCTGTAGCGAAATAGTTATCAGGTTTTTTTTTGTGATAATGTATAACGATATGAACAAGCGTTCTTACTTACAAAGAGCAGGCTGAACATTGAAAACCAGTGACTATCCCGGAGAATGTGGATGGCGAGCAGTAACTGCTGTCAGATCTTTTTAGTTCCTCTTCAAATGTGGGTGAGAGAGCTCACATCGGAACTGTTGGGAGGAGTTAAGGTGGTAATTTCGTTAACGTCACTCTGAACGCAAGAAAACCAGGGATCACAAAACAACAATGTTTAACAAATATGCTGTTTTTGATAATATTAAACTGGAATCGTCGAGATATATTGTTTATTTCAAGTTGAGCAATGGTAATACCGCGTTCATGTGCTAGTCGGAACGAGGAATCTCAGAAATGTCCGATTTGGTAACTGGTTGTACCTATACACGTGCCGCGTCCAACGAATCAGCAAATCGGACATTTCCGCGTTACCTGTTCCGACTATAAATGCCGATTTGGTCAACCTCTCATCATCGCCAATCTCTGAGTGACGAGCATCAGGACTCAAGAGGTGGTAAATTGAGCCATTGTGAGTGTTCGAGCGGATCATTTTTGTCAAGTCTGGCCGTCGTTGTTCAACGCCTTTCAAAGTGTATTGCATTATTTACAAATTGTCCACTTATGTGTATATGTTGACTGCATGAATTTGACCAAAAAAATAATGTGGTCTAAAGGTAATACAATTTTTACTGCAAGTTTCTGCAGTTGCTCTTCACTAACGTCATCCTGCATCCATCGCCTGTATTGTGGGAGGCTCTATTGCCAGCCAATCTTTTTTTTACCCATGTGAATGTGACCAAAGACATGACTGAAACAGAATTCATGTATACAATGGATATATACAAATTAATGTGATTTTTGATGCTCTTTCTCACAGATTGATTGTACAATGTACACACATGATTTCAATTTGTTAGTGTGTTATGGGGGTTGCAGCCAAAAGATACACTTTTATAAACAATGGCAACACTGCCATGTTGATCTGAGCCTTGCTTTTGGAAAACCACATTAGTGTCCAACTTTCATCTGTGGCAGATGCACCTGACTTTAATCCATTTGTCTACAGTCTGTTGCTTTCGCCTTAAAACTCAAACGCACCCGTTTTGGTCCACCTAGTTAGATTACCTCCAGCCAAGCCTTGTCCTGTCTTACTAGCCATGTTATAGTATAACAAACAGTCAAGCGATGAGGTAATCGCTTGTTTTGTGTGATTGGCTATAGAAAATATTGGTCAGACACAGACGTGTGCCCATAGCTTATTATTTTTTTTTTTTTACGGATTAATCATTGATTAATCTAATGTCATGTTATGAATAGAGAAAATATAATAGTATCACCATGTGTGAATATGTATCCAATATCATAAATCATGTTATTCTCTGACATTATTCTCAATTAAAGAAATAGGTCCTCTGTTTTGGTCCATGTTACCATATAGTGAGACATAAACACCACCTAGTGGTCAATTGGACTGTCCCTTTATTATGGGGATTCTTATGAGAAACAAAACATTGAACAAAGCATTGTCAATGTCATTAAAATAACAAAGTAGCTTTTGCCAAATGTGCCAACACTATATAGGCCTACTTGTAACCAAAACACCCATATCAACATAAAATTAGGCTGAAACCCAGACTCCTGAACAGATAGGGCCCAGGGCTGCGTTCAGTACAGAAAAACATACTTCAACATTCAATGAGACGGAATCTGTTCTGTTCTGAACGACCAGTTGAAAAACGGGGAGGGGTTTGGTTGTGGGTTGGGGAACCCTCCACTGCCATTTAAATACGTCACTCATTGCTTCCATTCAGACCCTGCCACACCCACCAAAAGGAGAAAACATAACTCAAAGTCTGTTAAAGAACGTTGAAGAACGTTTTGGGGAAACATGTTGTTCAGTACAAACGGTCACGTAACATAGCAAACGTTTAATTGAACTGAACACCCTCGCAGATTGGTAAAAAAAAATTTAGGAATACATTTTATTTTCTCTCTTGTAACTTTAAATGTAACAGATTACCAATTGAACTAGCTAATTTCACATAAACTCTTGAATTTTAGAAATGTACCACTCCCCCACACGGCCGTTTCCTTCTCCCACCGAAGGAGTGTGCACTGCTGCTACAGTCATCCAGGGATACAGGTGATACAGGCACCCCCTGGTAGTGAGTAGTAGTAGTAATCAAAAACCAGACCCCATAGCATTTGAAAATTGTGGGAGACAACGCAGATGTCTAGAGAGACTAGATGGTGATTACCAATAAAAGCTACATCATCTTGGAAGTACTTCTGAGTTGCGTGTTGTCGTCTCTCGTGGTCAGGTACAGGGAAGTAGTCAATTAAGAGGCAGATGTCAGCAGCAGAGCGAACTCAAATCAAGTAATATAATAGCTATGATATTATTTTGACAGCATAATCAACTAGCTAGCTAACCAGCTAACTACTGTAGCTGATTTAGGCCTGCGTCATCTACGTTCGCTATGATCAGGTAAAACACCTAACTCGAAGTCCTCCTGACTTCAGAGTCTGGAAAGGCTATTTTGATGTTGTCGGCACGATGTGTCGATAATGAGGGGAATGTTATTTTTTCCTGATTGGTTCTCCTCTGTGTCTTTCTCACTCAAACCCACGTGGGCAACCACACACAGCCCCCGAGCACAGCCCCTTCAAATACAACTGTTGGATTTTCAAATCCAAACAACGTGAGTTCTCAATTCCCCAGGAAAGAAAAATACGTTTGAGAGAACCAATCAATGTTCAGCCAGAAAAAAAGCACAACTCTGTGCGAATACTGCATTAACAACGGCCTCCTGTCCAGACCAGTGTGTCATAGCTCTCCCTCCGTGTGAGTCATGTGAGTGGCATCAGCCAGGCTAGATAGGCCACTCCACTTTTCCCAACTGGACATCTTTGTGAAGAGTAGAAGCTCTTGCTTCCTGTGTGTGTGTGTGTGTGTGTGATAGGTGTGTGTGTGTGTGTGTGTGTGTGTGTGTGTGTGTGTGTGTGTGTGTGTGTGTGTGTGTGTGTGTGATAGGCAAAAGCACACACAGTCTGTTTGAGGGATGTAGATGTGGTTGTTTTGCTCAGTGTAGTGAAGTCGTTACCAGACCATGGAACATTGATACCATCAGGTGGCTCTCTTCTAGGTAAGACACCATACACATTACTGGTTATTCTCCAGAGTGACTTGAGGCCGATATCTTCATTGGTACAGTACATACCATTCTGAGAGCAAATTGGATAGCCTATGTACAGTGTTTAATACTAAGCCCCAGACACAGTAAGCATACACTACCAATACTCCCTGTAACCAAATATGATGTGTGTTTCACATGGATGTGGAATCTAGAAAAATCAACCCAGATATACAATAAAGTATTTATTGATTTGGTATCAATACAATCAAGTACTGTAGATTTTGTATAAGCAGACAAAACATTTTCAATCAAAAAGAGTGCATTTTATACCCATATTCTATTGCATAGAGGGCACACAATAGCCATGTATAAGACAAACAATCCTATAGGTTGATACATTGTACATTATACAAAAAAAACATTTTTTTTTAAATCCACAAAAATAATCCTTCATGAACAATGCTAGAATGCTAACTAGGTGTTCTAAATGATCTCGTTCAATGCTGTTAAATACCATTTATACCATCTAGGCTTCGGTGGGCGGTTTTGGCGTTACTGTTAAATTATCCCAAATGTATAAATACATCTTCATTAAGGTCATGTGCAAATTAAAATGCCCATTTGTATCTATCTCCAAACTATAACAAACAAATATCCCTTAAAACCAAAGCAAGGCGTATTTATATATATATATATGTATATCGTTTTTTTAATCATTGAGTAGAAAACAAGTCTAATCAGTTTATGATCAAGGCAGTACATTTGGGGAAAATGATTTGCACACACTGCAAGCTCTGAAACCAAGTGACATTGTCTATGACAAGGAATAGACAAAAGGAGAGTAACAGTCTATCCGACCACGCCACTCAAAAATGGCTTTCCAAATGTCTGATATACAGTACATAACAAGAACAAGTCTTGAATTGTCTAGTAGACTTACACAACAATAATGATACACAAACTTTGCTTAAGGTATGTTCAGGTTCTGATGAGAGGATTAGGGGCACAAAGACTAGTGAGAATGCATTGGATAAACTTAAAATACTGAACGTGAGACATGAGGCTCTAGTCAGTCAAAACCGATGACCGTTTCTCCAGGACATTTCAAAAACATATTTCTTTAGACACAGCTATACAGCAATTGTATTAATATGCAGACAACAGAGCAATATCCCTACATTCATTATTCTTCTTATTTACCGCAGGAACCTGGATAACCATTTTGATTGAATGTTGGCCTCGGGTTCTCAATCTGGATACAAGTTCTACTTTTGAGTAGTGTTACAGAAAGAGAACTCAAAATCTAGGAAAATAAATGGGTGCTACCTACCCTTCTGCTATATCCACCATGAATAGCATCAGGGCAGTCGAAATGGTGTATTCTCACCATTGATGACCAATAGTAAATATATCTAATGATGGAAACACTATATGATGCCCCTTCGTTGAATTTACAGCAAGGAAGTGTGATATACTGTATCATATAACCTTGAGCCCAAGGTCACTGGAAAATGAAGGTCTTCACGATAGATTGTCCCGTTCATTCCTTCCCAGATTCTCCCATGTCAACCTTCATGTTTTTATTCCAACATTACTGTCGTCTTACTTTGAATACATTTCCCATGTGTCTATTTGACGTTTCTCCTCTTTGCATGATGTGTAGCCCACTACTACTACCAAACCAAATTTTTCTCTTTGCGACATTGCCCAAGCTATAGGACCATACATGTACATTTAGTTCACCTTCATGATGACACACATGTCCTATTTGAACCACATCAGATCTTCAATTCAAAACTGTGGTGGAATATTAACTAGAAGTGCATGACTCAGAAAGCATGTTCCATGGTCTTTGCAGTTCATCTTTCACCCAGGTGAAGTGTTAACGGCTGGGAGTTAAAAAATAGATACAGACAGAAACACTGTACTGCACTAGGAGAACTCTCACAGCAAACACCCTTCTCACCTTTGTCCCACCGTTTCTCCCAGAAATAACAGAGCCATGTTAACTGTTATGCAATAACAATTTCACAACCACAGGGCCTCTCTCTCGCTCCCTCCCTCTCTGTCGGTCTCTCTCGCTCTCTCTCTATATATATATATATATATATATATACTTATTATGGAGATTCATGCATGGTCATTTCCGAAAGTTAACCTTCTTTCTTATTCTGTCAGAAGACTTCTGCTAGGAATATACTGCGGCAACATCAGATGTTCCATTTAACCAAGCAATGGACAAACCATTTTAGTTGTGGATGTATCTTTAGGTGGAAAATGAATGTATAGCCTTTATGTTATGCTGAGGCTTATGGAGGATTATACATTGTTACTGTACGTTTATCATCACAATGAGATAATAACTATAGCACCAAATACTGGGAGTGTTGTGTAAGATCATTTGAATTGCACCCAATGCACCCATTGGGTTTCATCTGAACCTTGAAAGGGTTATTCTGTAGAAACAGGTTGGATGGCCTTTAGCCAGTTGTTAATGTGATTTGTAGTTGTGATGTGCTGTGTAGTTTGTAGACAGAATGAGGCTTCTAATGTGAGCTATCCCTCAGAGCGTTCACTCTAAATGTTAATGTGAAAGGTACTAGGGCATTGATTGCTCGGCCGCAGCCATGGCGTTAGCGGACACAAGAAGCAGTGATGTCATCAATATGTGTGTGCCATAGAGCACGAAATGAGGGTGACATGGGAGCTGCAATGCAGGTGGTAAATGGGACATGGGAGCTGCAATGCAGGTGGTAAATGGGACATGGGAGCTGTAATGCAGGTGGTAAATGGGACATGGGAGCTGCAATGCAGGTGGTAAATGGGACATGGGAGCTGCAATGCAGGTGGTAAATGGGACATGGGAGCTGCAATGCAGGTGGTAAATGGGACATGGGAGCTGCAATGCAGGTGGTAAATGGGACATGGGAGCTGCAATGCAGGTGGTAAATGGGACATGGGAGCTGTAATGCAGGTGGTAAATGGGACATGGGAGCTGTAATGCAGGTGGTAAATGAGAATACCCACAGAATGGATCCATGCAGGGAAACAGGGCACTGATCGTAATGCATTTGGCCCACAATTTCTGTCTATTAGCTGACGCATAATGTATTTATTAATATAATGATTAACTTACACATTTATTCATAGATGTATTTATTTGTCTATTTAATGTGTTCTATATACAGTATTTATAATTCTTTAGGTTACTGGTTTGGATATTGATGCTTTTTCAAAGAAGAGGAAAAAGGGGGACAGCATGGTTACTTTTGGATTTTTAATACTGCTATCTCTATGTGTTCCCTGCTTTGTGTGGATCTTACACAAGTTGGATAGAGCAATGACTTCTTATTGATCAAGAAATAGCCATGATCCAAAACCGTCAGCTTCTAGTATGACCAGCAATGCTTTCAGCACCGGCCTCTCATAGAACCAGAAAATTAGCACCCGACAGACAACTGGAAGTTGACTGTCAAAACATCAGAGCATACTGATAAACAATGATCCATCGATCCCTATAACAGGTATTAAAAAAAAAAAAAAAAAGTATTGGATTTTATTTCACGTAAGGGATTGTTTATTGAATATACTCTTCATACTGTATGTGTAATGGTACATCTTTATGTGAAATATTGATTTAAATAGGAAGGAAGCGCACACGGAAGGAAATGGGAGGTTTTTGTGCAGGAAGTGACTGCAGCCAGGGGAACCAATCAGAGCCCCAGGGTCCGAAGATTTCATCCTACTGATGTCAGAGCATTTGGGTAGGATGTGCAGTCACATGGGTAGATCTAATGCTACGTTCACAACCAGGTGGGAAGGTGGTATTTACCACATACGACTGGGAAAAATCCACTTGAACGCTCCTCTAACTGGTAATTACTAATGGGAAACTCGTCTATCATTGCTGAGCTCCGACTTCTCCCACATGCTGACCTCCAATGTCACCTACTAAGGAAATGATAACAGCATTTATGGCAGTTAAATGCAACAGCAAAACATTATTTATAAAAAGCAAGCTATTAATATGGTTTTAAAACACTATAATATTTTACAAGCACGATAGCTGTTAGCCAATCGGCGTTTCTCAATGAGCTCAAAGCACGTGATTGCATCCAACTGGTATTTACCACCTTCCCAATTAGTTATAACGCAGCATAATAACTGTTACTTAGACAAAGTAAGGCACTTAATGGTCTGAATCCAATAAACAACAACAATACAGACAACGATGACAAAATAATAATAATAATAACAATTATGACAATAATAATAATTATAATAATATAAGCTAAAAAAACAAACACATAAAAATACAAAAACTGACATTTTAAAGAAAGAGATAAAAACAGAGCACAGCATGAAGTATCCTTCTCCTGCTTTTTAATTCTCCATCTTCCGTTCGCAACGTCTTTTCCTGTCGTTGTTGATGTTGTTGATGATAACATTATACAGGTGGTGTTATTCTGTTATGGCTGCCGGTGTTATGATATAGGGACATCAGAAGGCACCCTAGGTGATAGTTGACTAGCAGGCCGTTATGTGGGACAGAGCAGGAACCCTGAGAAGGACGAGTGGATGTATTCGGTGGAGTAGAGCCCATTAGCCTGATCCGAGGGCATCTGCATCCACACCTGGTCGTTCTCCTTCAGCTCAAGGACGGCGCTACCGGACGCCTGGTCCATGTAGCCCTTCTTGTACTCGTCATAGGTGTATGTGGCTGGAACATAGTTCTTGTACAGTGCCACCCACAGACTGAGTCCCTTTACGTGCACGTGGTAGGCAAAGTAGTAGACGCCAGGCATGGGGCTGGTGAATATACCGGTGGCAGGGTTGTAGGCATTCTGCCCGTTGTACAGGGTCCTGTCGAACTTGATGGGCATCCCAGAGGGAGGGAAGGCTGTAGTGAGGATGGCGGTAAACGCGGGTGCCAGGGTGGCGGAGAGATCTGCACGGCCAAACAGTGGTTTTCCGTTCCTCCCGTCTGGTACCTCGTCCCCACCCAGCCCTGAATCCGTTAGCCCAGCCACCCCGGTTTGTCCGTTTCCTGCAGGGCCAGGGGGCCCGGGTGGCCCAGGAGGGCCGGGGTTGCCGTTGAGTCCAGAGTTACCTGGCTTTCCTGGGGGACCTTGGGGACCTGGAACTCCTTTTTCTCCGAGCTTGCCCAGACCTGGAAGACCCGGCAGCCCAGGTTCGCCCTTCAGACCTGGGATACCCTGTGGTCCCATTGGCCCTGAAGGCCCCTGCAGACCGGGGATTCCAGACTGGCCTCTTGGTCCTGGAGACCCAACGAACCCAAGCTCCCCTTTTGGTCCAGGATTGCCTAAAAGACCTGGGTTTCCTGGCAGGCCTATGTGCCCCGCCTCGCCTTTGGGCCCAGGTTTTCCGATAGCCCCGTTAGGGCCCGGGAGCCCTTTGTCTCCAGGAATGCCTGGTTTTCCAGACATACCACCGGGACCCTGGTCCCCTCTGATCCCTGGCAGACCTGGATGCCCCTGCGGACCCAACTCTCCCTTCAGGCCGGGCATGCCGTGTTTTCCTGAAAGCCCCATGGGGCCCTGTATTCCTGGTGGTCCTGGCTTTCCATCTGGGCCCATGTCTCCTGGCTGTCCCTCCATCCCATGCTCTCCCTTAGCTCCAGGGACACCTGGTCCCCCGAAAAGGCCCTTGTCTCCCTTTATTCCTGGTAGACCAGGTTTGCCGTAGCCAGGACCTCCAGGAAACCCTGGAGAACCTCTCTGTCCTGGCTCACCTTTAGGCCCAAGTGGACCGGGTCCTCCAGGCAATCCATCATTACCAGGCTTGCCCAATCCGATGGGTCCAGGCTGGCCTTGCAGCCCTGGACCGCCAGCCTCCCCTGGCTCTCCTATTCCTCCTGGGAGCCCCTGGTCCCCTTTAGGCCCAGAAGGACCAGGAAGCCCGTCAAGTCCTGGTTTTCCCATGCCCTGATTACCAGCTGGCCCTGGGGGGCCCCTGAGCCCATTGGGGCCCCTGGTTCCTGGCAATCCAGGATTCCCATTGCCATTCTCTCCCTTGAGTCCACGCTCCCCAGGATTTCCAGGCCCACCTTTCTGTCCTGGTTCTCCACGAGACCCAGGTTGGCCCCTCCCACCGGGAAGGCCAGGTTTGCCATTAAGAGACAGGCCAGCTGGCCCGGGGAGACCTGGTTGACCTGGAAGTCCTCTGGGACCTGGTTCACCCCGGAGTCCAACCTCTCCATTATTCCCAGGCATCCCCTTAATTCCCCCCTTTCCTGGGAGACCCGGAAGTCCTGGCTTCCCAATGCCCGGAAAGCCTGGAGGCCCCTGAAGGCCAGGCTGGCCATTGAGACCTGGTTTCCCCAGTCCTGGTTTTCCCGGAAGTCCCGAGGGCCCAGTTGGGCCTCTAGGTCCAGGTTTTCCTTGGGGCCCTGGCTCGCCCTTTACGTCCATCATGGGTGGCATGTCTGTAGGAGAAAATGGAAGATCATGTGATTACCTGTTCATCCCCTTTCATTATCTTACAAAATGTATCTTAAATTTAGAAAAATGAAACATTTCCTTGGTTGCGTCCCAAATTACATCTCAAATGCGTCCCAGATTCCCTATATAGTGCAAGGGGATTGAAAGAGGCATTCCGTTCAAGTCAGAGTAAACTGAATTGAAAAACCTACAGTGAATACTGTATAGATATGGATATGCTACAGTGAATACTGTATAGATATGGTTCTACATTAGTGCCAGTGTGCATCTGCATTGCCAAATTCATGTCATTGTCTTATTAGTTTTGTTTGTCAAGACAATGATGCAGGGAATTCAGGAACAGTACCCAGGTTAGGTTTTCCTTTAGGGTGTCGAATGTTGGACTAGCTGATCTAGTAGGAAGTTGGCTAAAGAAGAAAAAAAAACTGCAAGCGAGACTGAACAGTTTTTTATTCTGACAAGCTTTGAGTTACAGTATCTTAGATCAACACTTGGTTTGGTGTGAGGGTTAAGGAAACACCATTAAGTAGCCACCGGGAGTTTAGAACTGGGCACATGGATTTGACAACAGCAATCATCCCATGCGTCTGTCCTGTCATTGTTGATGATACATTTGTATTTTGACATACACTTATTAGAATAAAAAACATTAGCTGGCGCATACCCAGAACAATTATTTTGTGTGGAGGTGTTGAATAACGGCAAATAAACTATAAACTATATAAAATAAAGAGAGTCGCACACTCCATATATAAACTCCCACCATGAAGACGGCACAGTAATGCCGAAATGTTGGTGATTTACCCAATAATTACTGGGAGTTTATATATGGAGTGTGCAACTCTCTTTATTTTTTATAGTTTATGACATAGACTTATTAAACATCATCAAAAAAAGTAGATAGGAATTTCTGTTGAATTGCTGGCAATTTTTTACTTAAATTAACTCAAATAAAGGCAATAACTATTGAGCAATACTGAAGTGTCTTCATTTTCCACTTATTGCAATTGTGCAAGAGGTAATACCAATGCAATTTAGTCTCATGGCCAATAGGTGGTGGTAGCCGCTTGCCATTTACACATTGCTCCACAAGCCATAGAAAGACAACAAGAAGTATGAATCCATATTAGAATAGATGTGTGTCCAGAATGGCTGATGTAGGCTACCACTTGTTGATCCCATCCATCGATGAACTCTAAAAGCAGGGTATAGGTCTCCTTTATGCTGGCATAGGATCCATCTCATGTCAAAACTTCAGGTAAAGTATCTTCATAGACATAGGAATGGACAAAGGTAGCCAACATCATAGGTTCATGGACATAGGAATCATAGGAGATGACTGTCAACTACAGGAAAAGGAGGAGCGAGCACGCCCCCATTCTCATCGACAGGGCTGTAGTGGAGCAGGTTGAGAGCTTCAAGTTCCTTGCTGTCCACATCACCAACAAACTAGAATGGTCCAAACACACCAAGACAGTCGTGAAGAGGGCACAACAAAACCTATTCCCCTCCAGGAAACTAAAAATATTTGGCAACATCGAGAGCATCCTGACTGGTTGCATCACTGCCTGGAATGGCAACTGCTCGGCCTCCGACCGCAAGGCACTACAGAGGGTAGTGCGCACGGCCCAGTACATCACTGGGGCTAAGCTGCCTGCCATCCAGGACCTCTACACCAGGTGGTGTCAGAGGAAGGCCCTAAAAATTGTCAAAGACCCCAGCCACCCCAGTCATTGACTGTTCTCTTTACTACCGCATGGCAAGCGGTACTGGAGCACCAAGTCTAGGACCAAAGGGCTTCTCAACAGCTTTTACCCCCAAGCCATAAGACTCCTGAACAGGTAATCAAATGGACTATTTGCATTATACCCCCCAACCCCTCTTTTACGCTGCTGCTACTCTCTGTTTATCATATATGCATAGTCACTTTAACTATACATTCATGAACGCACTACCTCAATTAGCCCCACCAACCAGTGCTCCCGCACATTGGCTAACCAGGCTATCTGCATTGTGTCCCGCCACCCGCCACCCACCACCCGCCAACCCCTCTTTTACGCTACTGCGACTCTCTGTTTATCATATTTGCATAGTCACTTTAACCATACCTACATGTACATACTACCTCAATTTGCCTGACTAACCGGTGCCTGTATATAGCCTAGCTACTGTTATAGCCTCGCTACTGTATATAGCCTCGCTACTGTTATTTCTCACTGTCTTTTTACTGTTGTTTTTATTTATTTACTTAATTATTGTTCACCTAATACCTATTTTTTACTTTAAAAACTGCACTGTTGGTTGGTCTGTAAGTAAGCATTTCACTGTTGTATTTGGCGCACGTGACAAATACACTTTGATTTGATTTGACATCCTCCTACGGAATTTTCTTAGATTTTGAATGCTGGAATATACTTTTTTCAATCGTTGTTTCATGGTGAGTTATTGAAAATGTGCCTGTCATGAAAGGAACTTGTTTTGAGGCAGCTAGTGGCCCTTGTCCCCCATAGAATGTACTGATCTAGAATATGTTGAGTGACTCTCGGCACAAAAGGCACTCGACAAAGAATATGGTAAATGCAGTAGCTAGGGTCATTTCTGTCCCCCCCAGTTTTATCATTGGAATGTGATACAAAACGAGGCAACTGTGTGCTTTAGGACCATGCGGACGCCTCCGAGTGGTCGGGCAGGCTGTTTGAAGTGTTTATCCGACCCCCAAAAAAGTAATAATTTTGGGGGGTTAAATTGTCCCCCCCACATCTGAAACCAAAGTTGCGCCTCTGTGTTTGGTTATGGGAAGCTGACAGAGAAACCGCTGGTCGTTAAGCTACTGTTTATTTAGCTCCACTGTGGGGGAAAACATTGTGACACGCACATGCCTACAAGCACTCTTGCTAACACATTACGTCACAACAGAGAGAGAGAGAGAGAGAGAGAGAGAGAGATAGTAAAATAAAGTCATTTGAATTGAATTGAGAGGGAGGCAGGGCTGGAGGCATAGGCGGAGAAATTCATTCACAAACATCAATTGAATCCGATGCTCTCTCTTTATCTCTCTCTCTCTCTCTCTCACTTTCTTTTGCCTCTTCTCCCTCTCACTCACTAACTTAATGTAGCAGGCGTAAAAGAAACTGAACACAAATAAACGCAACGTGCAACAATTTCAAAGATTTTACTGAGTTAGTTCAAATAAGAAAATCAGTCAATTGAAATAAATTCATTAGGCCCTAATCTATGGATTTCACATGACTGGGAATACAGATATGCATTTGTTGGTCACAGATACCTTAAAAAAAAGTAGGGGCGTGGATCAGAAAACCAGTCAGTATCTGGTGTGACCACCATTTGCCTAATGCAGTGTAACACATCTCCTTCACATAGAGTTGATCAGGCTGTTGATTGTGGCCTGTGGAATGTTGTCCCATTCCTATTCAATGGCTGTGCGAAGTTGCTGGATATTGGCCGGAATTGCAACACGCTGTCGTACACGTCGGTCCAAAGCATCACAAGCTTGCTCAAATGGGGATATGTCTGGTGTGTATGCAGGCCACGGAAGAAGTGGGAAGTTTTCAGCTTCCAGGAATGGTGTACAGATCCTTGCAACATGGGGCCGTGCATTATCATGCTGCAACATGAGGTGATGGCGGTGGATGAATGGCATGACAATGGGCCTCAGGATCTCGTCATGGTATCTCTGTGGATTCAAATTGCCATCGATAAAATGCAATTGTGTTTGTTGTCCGTAGCTTATGCCTACCCATACCTTAACCCCACCGCCACCATGGGGCAATCTGTTCACAATGTTCACATCAGCATTCCGCTCGTCCACACAATGCCATACAGTACATGCTGTCTGCCATCTGCCCAGTACAGTTGAAACTGGGATTCATTCGTGAAGAGCACACTTCTCCAGCGTGCCAGTGGCCATCAATGGTGAGCATTTGCCCACTGAAGTCGGTTACGAGGCCGAACTGCAGTCAGGTCAAGACCCTGGTGAGGATGACGAGCACGCAGATGAGCTTCCTTGAGGCGGTTTCTGACAGTTTGTGCAGAGATTATTCGGTTGTGCAAACCCACAGTTTCATCAGCTGTCCAGGTGGCTGGTCTAAGATGATCCCACAGGTGAAGAAGCCGGATGTGGAGGCCCTGGGCTGGCGTGGTTACACATGGTCTGCGGTTGTGAGGCCGGTTGGACATACTGCCATATTCCCTAAAATTACGTTGAAGGCAGCTTATGGTAAAGAAATGAACATTACATTCTCTGGCAACAGCTCTGGTGGAAATTCCTGCAGTCAGCATGCTAATTGCACACTCCCTCAAAACAAGACATCTGTGGCATTGTGTTGTTTGACAAAACGGCACATTTAGAGTGGCCTTTTACTCTCCCCAGCACAAAGTGTACCTGCGTAATGAACATGCTATTTAATCAGCTTCTTAATGTGCCACACCTGTCAGGTGGATGGATTATCTTGGCAAAGGACAAATGCTCACTAACAGGGATGTAAACAAATTTGTGCACAACATTTTTGAGAAATAAGGTTTTAATGCGTATGGAACATTTCTGGGATCTTTTATTTCAGCTCATGAAACATGATACCAACACTTTACATGTTGCTTATATATTCTTGTTAAGTACAGATCCCCTACATACTGGTCTTGACGAGAAGATAAAAAAACTGTTCAGGGAGGTTCTCTTCTGCGCTGTTCAACCTGTCCAGTAAATGTGGAGGAGGAGTTAAGATGGAGTGGCGTCTTGTTAAAGCTGCAATATGTAACGTTTTGTGCTACCCGATCAAATTCACATAGTATTGTGAGTTATAGATCTGTCATCATCGTTAGAAGGAAGTCTATTAAGTGGTCGATCTGTTCTATGTGCGCTGTTTCTATACTTCCTGTTCTTAAGGTTTGTTTTTTAATCTTTTTGCTTTTGGTTTAGTACACCAACTTCAAACAGTTGAAAATTAAATATTTTGGGTTTTTGAAAATAGATTTTATCGCGGTTTAGATGGTACAATGACTCGATACACCAGCGGTCACCAACCAAGATCACTTTCTGAGTCAAAATACAAGCCGAGATCTACTGCTCAGACTTTTTTTTAAATATGAAATGTAAGCATATACAACATTAACCAATTAAAACAATTATGTAGCAATGAGGTTTGTGCAGTAAGCTATAGGCCCAATACATTATCACTGCATATTGGCTATAGTTGAATTGCAAATGTTGTTCTTCTCAGACCATTTTGAAATTATATAAAAACAAATGTAGGAATATGATCACAAAGGTAATAGATAATTTGTTGTTTTACTTGTGAGGCACAGCTGAGTGATAATTTGCTTCTTTTTTTTACTGGACTGATGGCCTGCATCTGATGGTCAGTCTGAGAGGAGCGAGGGAGCAGCGTTGACACATGAAATGGTTCAAAATGGGAACACTTTGCCTTCCCGGCGCTAGGGCTGCCTACCGCCAAAAACGCGAAACCATTTTTTTTTAACATGAACGCAAGGCTTTATCGTTAGGTTTTTTTATAGACTTGTTTGGAGATCGACTAGGATTGTCGATCGACCAGTTAGTGACCACTGCTCTACACTATACATTGCTTGTTTTCTCACATCAACTGAAATTAAGAGAACTATTCTAATTTTTGCAAACAGGAAATGGCAGAGCAATTTCTGCATATTGCACCTTTAACGTCCAAAAGTGGAAGTCCCGTCACAGGCTTTCTTTCCACTTCCCTTGAAAACCAGAACATCCAGTTGTTGGGGACTAAAATACAAACACAGTGCCTGACTGTCTAAAGTAAAAAACAGTGGTAACGGCAACCAGATGGTGGGAGAAACAAGGCCTACCAGAGTCTAACACACACACACACACACACACACACACACACACACACACACACACACACACACACACACACACACACACACACACACACACACACACTGTGCAGGGCCTAGCGGAACCCAGCGGAGCTCAGAAAACAGTGGGCAATCAGAGCCTCATCAGACCTAGTGATCCCCGGCCAAGTCCTACTAGACCCAGAGAAGGCAAAGAGGCATAGTCTCCGCACAGTCTTTTTACTGCCCACCAAGGACAAATAAGGCACAGACTTTACAACACAAATATATGTGTCTGTCCTGTCTCGATCTGGGATGGCCTCCATATCAAATATACAACCTGGATGTCGGTGAGGGAGAAATGGATATACTCTTTTCTTCTCTGTGTGGGTGGTTTTTGTGAACGTTTCTGATGATATTTTGTCCTACTAGTAGTTTTTCCTTATGAACCCATGTTTGGATATTTGTCCTGATTATATAGATCATGAGGTTCCTTGATCCAAACAATAGTACTGGCTCTCTGTGAGAGGCAGTGAGATTCTACTGGCTGTCTGGGAGAGGCAGTGAGATGCTACTGGCTGTCTGGGAGAGGCATTGAGACTCTACTGCTAAGGGGAGAGGACAACTTCACCGCATCAAAGGGACGATGGACGGGGCCATGTACCGTTAAATCTTGGGTGAGAACCTCCTTCCCTCAGCCAGGGCATTGAAAATGGGTCGTGGATGGGTATTCCAGCATGACAATGACCCAAAACACACGGCCAAGGCAACAAAGGAGTGGCTCAAGAAGAAGCACATTAAGGTCCTGGAGTGGCCTAGCCAGTCTCCAGACCTTAATCCCATAGAAAATCTGAGGAGGGAGCTGAACGTTCGAGTTGCCAAACGTCAGCCTCGAAACCTTAATGACTTGGAGAAGATCTGCAAAGAGGAGTGGGACAAAATCCCTCCTGAGATGTGTGCAAACCTGGTGGCCAACTACAAGCAACGTCTGACCTCTGTGATTGCCAACAAGGGTTTTGCCACCAACTACTAAGTCATGTTTTGCAGAGGGGTCAAATACTTATTTCCCTCATTAAAATGCAAATCATTTTATAACATTTTTGACATATGTTTTTCTGGATTTTTTTGTTGTTATTCTGTCTCTCACTGTTCAAATAAACCTACCATTAAAATTATAGACTGATCATTTCTTTGTCAGTGGGCAAACGTACAAAATCAGCAGGGGATTAAATACTTTTTTCCCTCGCTGTACTATTCTGGTGAAGACTGTTATAACAAAGCAGGGTATGGTGCATTCGGAAAGTATTCAGACCCCTTCACTTTTTCCACATTTTTTTTACGTTACAGCCTTATTCTAAAATGGATTGAATAGCTTTTTCTCCCCACAACAATCTACACACAATACCCCATAATGACATCACAATACCCCATAATGACAAAGCAAAAACAGGTTTTTAGACATTTCTGCTAATGTATTAAATAAAAAAATAACTGAAATATGACATTCACATAAGTATTCAGACCCTTTACTCAGTACTTTGTTGAAGCACCTTTGGCAGCGATTACAGCCTTGAGTCTTCTTGGCTATGACCCTACAAGCTTGACACACCAGTATTTGGGGAGTTTCTCCCATTCTTCTCTGCAGATCCTATCAAGCTCTGTCAGGTTGGATGGGGAGCGTTGCTGCACAGCTATTTTCAGGTCTCTCCAGAGATGTTCAATTGGGTTCAAGTCCGGGGCCACTCAAGGACATTCAGAGACTTGTCCCAAAGCCACTCCTGTGTTGTCTTGACTGTGTGCTTAGGGTCATTGTCCTGTTGGAAGGTGAACCTTTGCCCCAGTCTGAGGTCCTGAGCGGGTTTTCATCAAGGATCTCTCTGTACTTTGTTCTGTTCATCTTTGCCTCGATCCTGACTGGTCTGCCAGTCCCTGCCGCTGAAAAACATCCCCACAGCATGATGCTGCCACCCCCATGGTTCACCGTAGGGATGGTATTGGCCAGGTGATGAGCGGTGCTTGGTTTCCTCCAGACATTTGGCATTCAGGCCAAGGAGTTCAATCTTGGTTTCATCAGACCAGAGAATCTTATTTCTCATGGTCTGAGAGTCCTTTAGGTGCATTTTGGCAAACTCCAAGTGGGCTGTCATGTACCTTTTACTGAGCAGTGGCTTCCGTCTGGCCACTCTACCATAAAGGCCTGATTGGTGGAATGCTGCAGAGATGGTGGTCCTTCTGGAAGGTTCTCCCATCTCCACATAGGAACTCTGGAGCTCTGTCAGAGTGACCAATGGTTTCTTGGTCACCTCCCTGACCAAGCCCTTCTCCCCCGATTGCTCAGTTAGCCCTGGCGGACGGCTCTAGGAAGAGTTTTGTTGGTTCCAAACTTCTTCCAAATAAGAATGATGGAGGCCACTGTGTTCTTGGGGACCTTCAATGCTGCAGACATATTTTGGTTCCCTTCCACAGATCTGTGCCTCGACACAATCCTGTCTCAGAGCTCCACGGACAAATCCTTTGATCTCGTGGCTTGGTTTTTGCTCTGACATGCACTGTCAACTGTAGGACCTCATATAGACAGGTGTGTGCCTTTCAAAATCATGTCCAATCAATTGAATTTACCACAGATGGACTCCAATCAAGTTGTAGAAACATCTCAAGGATGATCAATGGAAACAGGATGCACCTGAGCTCAATTTCGAGTCTCATAGCAAAGGCCTGAATACTTATGTAAACAAGTCTCCAAATATGTATAAAAACCTTTTTTTTCTTTGTCATTATGCGGTATTGTGTGTAGATTGATGAGGACATTTTTATATTTAATTCATTTCAGAAAAGGCTGTAACCTAACAAAATGTGGAAAAAGTTAAGGGGTCTGAATACTTTCCGAATGCACTGTTTTTGGGAGGCAATTGAGTTGAACAGAGTGGGAGAACTCTGTCTGACCTCACTATCTGTAAGACATTAGGGAAGAGCATCATTACCTTGCTTACATCCACAGTTTTATAATACACATGCTAACCATTGTAATCAAAGTGCTGAACTTTGAACTCTATCTGTCGACAATGAAAGATACAGGGAGCGTTGGCTTCTTTCTCTAATCTAATTTATCTCTCTGTTTTCCTAGAAGAGAGGTACATTTTCACTGTTGTGGAATGTAACATTCTCTCTGGCTCAATCATCATCAAAATATCCCTATTTCCAACAATCCACTTTCTCTCTCCATCCCGTCCTTTAGTACACTGAAAATAAAGAAATATTCTTAAATGGTTCTTCCTCAGCACTTAAGGTTCCTCTGAGAACTCTTGCCCGATAAATAACCTTTGAGTTAAATGTGGGGTTCTAAATGTGGCATCTAAGGTTCTTCAAAATTCTAAAAGGTTCTTGACATGTGTGGAAGCCACTATGTCCCTTTCATAGCACACAGCAAATTGGCCAGTATTAACTAGTGTTGAATTAACTCTTGTGTTTAATTGAAGAGTTAAATTAACACTGCAAACAGTTCAGTTAAATTAACACTCGGAGGTGTAAAAGAACCCCCAGTGTTGGTGTTAATAACCACAGTTGAACCAAAACCACGCCCATCATTAAGACATTTCCCAGCATGCTCTATTGGAGGTTGATATGTAGAATTGTTTGTTTCAATATCTATGTTTTTGCATGTACATTGATTGATGAATTGATCTTATGCTACTCAATATAACATATATCGTTCTAAACTATTCCAGTCGGTTACTTGGACTTATTGCACTTGTTACTGAAATGGTTGTTCTAGTTTAGATGTTTAAGTTAGTCTCATTTCTTAGTCTTCCCAACCCTGGCAATTATTCTTAATGCAGGTTGCGGGTGAATAATAATTCAAGTTGTTAGATATCCCCACTCTTGCTCGATTCCAATAGGAATTACACATCACTTTGCAAGGCAGCATAATGTGACTTGGAGGCCTGATGTGGCCTGTAACCCATGAGTTTCAGGCCACTGTATTAAGTAAAACTAGGCCCTCAGAAGAAATCCTTATAAAATATACATTATATTGTCTTAAATAATTTATTTTAATAACAACACTTAGGATCTCACTTGGTGAAGACCACAACACTAAACATGTATTAAAATGCAAGTGACAGAGTGGGATATCCCCACTCTGTCACTAGTAAACACAGTCAT
This sequence comes from Salmo trutta, assembly GCF_901001165.1. Classification (NCBI taxonomy): domain Eukaryota; kingdom Metazoa; phylum Chordata; class Actinopteri; order Salmoniformes; family Salmonidae; genus Salmo; species Salmo trutta. Next base: position 11,089,108 of record NC_042992.1, on the reverse strand, counting down.
GGGTGGTACTGGTAAGTTTAAAATTCACTCAAAAAGGCACCGTGGGAAATATATAAATAAGGATTAAAACCCTACAGCGGGGCTATTTAATTCCGGTCCAGGAGTTCCGAAACATTTCTGGTTTTGGATTTTTGTATGGTTCTTCAGAGACCTTAAAATGGTTCAGCCTTGGCATCGCTCTTCAGAACCTCCTCTGAGTTGTTTTCCCATCCTCCTTCTCTTTGGCCTCCTCTCCCATCTCATCTCTTCTCTCTGCTATATTTCTGAACCAGAGCTTCCGTAAGCCACATCTAAGCATTCATATGCATTCAATCCTGGCTGTGGCTTCTGCAGGCAGAGGCTGCTATGCAGGCTTAAGCTAGTGGGTAATCAGTGAAAACCTTCCCTCCTGCTTCCCGCATACCTTTACCACACACACACACACACACACACACACACACACACACACACACACACACACACACACACACACACACACACACACACACACACACACACACACACACTCTCACTCACTCACCGAGGTACTGTCCCTTGCCCTCTCGGAAGGGAGGTCCCACAGGGCCCTTCATCATGGGCTGCATGTACTTCATCTGGGGCATGGGGGGGTAGCCTCCTCCAAGGACACGGCCCCCCAGCAGCAGCAGCACACAGACAGGAGCCAACAGCATGGTCATCAGACTCCCAGGCTCCAGGTTTAGCCGCTAGCAACTGGAATGGAGAGAATGAGAAGAGGAGAGGTTCAGATATTCATGATTATTTGGTCATTGGACTGTGTGAGAGAGAGGGGAGAGGAGAGGAGAGGAGAGAGGTGAAGAGATGCAGAGAGAGAGAGAGAGAGAGAGAGAGAGGAGAGGGGTGAAGAGAGAGGAGAGGAGAGGGGTGAAGAGATGCAGAGAGAGAGAGAGAGAGAGAGAGAGAGATAGGAGAGGGGTGAAGAGAGAGGAGAGGAGAGGGGTGAAAGAGAGAGAGAGAGAGAGGAGAGAGAGGTGGAGAGAGAGAGAGAGAGAGAGAGAGAGAGAGAGAGAGGTGAAGAGAGACACAGAGAGAGAGAGAGGGGGAGATGAGAGAGGTGAAGAGAGAGTAAGAGAGAGTGGAGAGTGGAGAGTGAGAGAGAGAGAGAGCAGTGGTAGCGTAGGGGTTGGTACTTGGCTGGCTGAATTTGTTTCAATTTGATCACATGCAAAGAGGCTTCATGCCCTTGACATCACAAGAGTTTAGATTTTGGTCATTCCAGAGAACAAAACCGTATTCTCTAAATGACAAATAATACTCAATACTCAGATGATGCAGAACATATCTAGTTAGCATTAGAACTCTACTGCCAGTGAGTCAGTCTGGTTAACGTTAGAACTCTACTGCCAGTGAGTCAGTCTGGTTAGCGTTAGAACTCTACTGCCAGTGAGTCAGTCTGGTTAGCGTTAGAACTCTACTGCCAGTGAGTCAGTCTGGTTAACATTAGAACTCTACTGCCAGTGAGTCAGTCTGGTTAGCATTAGAACTCTACTGCCAGTGAGTCAGTCTGGTTAGCATTAGAACTCTACTGCCAGTGAGTCAGTCTGGTTAGCATTAGAACTCTACTGCCAGTGAGTCAGTCTGGTTAGCATTAGAACTCTACTGCCAGTGAGTCAGTCTGGTTAGCATTACAACTCTACTGGCAGTGAGTCAGTCTGGTTAACATTAGAACTCTACTGCCAGTGAGTCAGTCTGGTTCACATTAGAACTCTACTGCCAGTGAGTCAGTCTGGTTAGCATTAGAACTCTACTGCCAGTGAGTCAGTCTGGTTAACATTAGAACTCTACTGCCAGTGAGTCAGTCTGGTTAGCATTAGAACTCTACTGCCAATGAGTCAGTCTGGTTAGCATTACAACTCTACTGCCAGTGAGTCAATCTGGTTAACATTAGAACTCTACTGCCAGTGTGCAAAACTAAAGAGCCCAAGTTGAGAGCCAAGAGGTCAGCCAGGGATGTTACTCAACCCATCCAGCTGCAACATCCATGGATTAGTGTGTGTGTGTGTGTGTGTGTGTGTGTGTGTGTGTGTGTGTGTGTGTGTGTGTGTGTGTGTGTGTGTGTGTGTGTGTGTGTGTGTGTGTGTGTGTGTGTGTGTGCTTACTATATGTGTGTTTCTGAATGTGTGTGCTATTGGACCCACCCAGGTGCTATAGTGGCCGTGCCAGGGCTGGGTCTGGGCTAACGTGTTTTTGGCTGGCCGTTTGTTTGACCTGTCATAGCTCGTGACAGCTGGACCTGTTTGCTTTAATTTCCAGAAGGAAGGAATGATTGCTTCATCCTCATGTTACCACCACCAAATATTTACACAACACGGATCAAGTGCAAGAGGGGAAACCACCACTAGAAGAAGCTGTGTGTGAGTGTGTTTATGCTCTTGTCTACATGTGTGTGTACGTCTGTGAACCGTAAAGTGGATACATCCAAGAGTGTGTAAATGGGACAGTTTCCTCTCCTCCCTGTTTCTCCTCTCTGTATTCCTCTGCTGGTATTTAGAAGCTCTCTAATGATAAGAAAGGACGTAGGTTGAAATCCCAAACCTGTCCGTGAAATGCCTGAACATTCCCACACCTCCATAAACCAGGAAGCAGAGAGACAGGATCAACACCTCCATAAACCAGGAAGCAGAGAGACAGGATCAACACCTCCATAAACCAGGAAGCAGAGAGACAGGATCAACACCTCCATAAAGCAGGAAGCAGAAAGACAGGGACTGCACCTCCATAAAGCAGGAAGCAGAGAAACAGGGACTACACCTCCATAAAGCAGGAAGCAGAGAGACAGGGACTACACCTCCATAAAGCAGGTAGCAGAGAGACAGGGACTACACCTCCATAAAGCAGGAAGCAGAGAAACAGGGACAACGCCTCCATAAAGCAGGAAGCAGAGAGACAGGATTAACACCTCCATAAAGCAGGTAGCAGAGAGACAGGGACTACACCTCCATAAAGCAGGAAGCAGAGAGACAGGGACTACAACTCCATAAAGCAGGAAGAAAAGAGACAGGGACTACACCTCCATAAAGCAGGAAGCAGAGAGACAGGGACTACACCTCCATAAAGCAGGAAGCAGAGAGACAGGGACTACACATCCTTAAAGCAGGAAGAAAAGAGACAGGGACTGCACCTCCATAAAGCAGGAAGCAGAGAGACAGGGACTACACCTCCATAAAGCAGGAAGCAGAGAGACAGGGACTACACCTCCTTAAAGCAGGAAGAAAAGAGACAGGGACTGCACCTCCATAAAGCAGGAAGCAGAGAGACAGGGACTACACCTCCATAAAGCAGGAAGCAGAGAGACAGGGACTACACCTCCATAAAGCAGGAAGCAGAGAGACAGGGACTATACCTCCATAAAGCAGGAAGCAGAGAGACAGGGACTACACCTCCATAAAGCAGGAAGCAGAGAGACAGGGACTACACCTCCACAAAGCAGGAAGCAGAGAGACAGGGACTACACCTCCATAAAGCAGGAAGCAGAGAGACAGGGACTATACCTCCATAAAGCAGGAAGCAGAGAGACAGGGACTACACCTCCATAAAGCAGGAAGCAGAGAGACAGGGACTATACCTCCATAAAGCAGGAAGCAGAGAGACAGGGACTACACCTCCATAAAGCAGGAAGCAGAGAGACAGGGACTACACCTCCATAAAGCAGGTAGCAGAGAGACAGGGACTATACCTCCATAAAGCAGGAAGCAGAGAGACAGGGACTACACCTCCATAAAGCAGGAAGCAGAGAGACAGGGATAACCACACCCTCACCTTATAGATCTTCACATGCAATAAATATAGAGAGAGAAGAGAGAGAATGGCCTCCCGAGTGGCTCAGCGGTTTAATAAGGCACTGCATTGACCCCAGGCTGGGAGAGTCATAAATCAGCTCACAATTGGCCCAGCGTCGTCCGGGTTATGTGAGGATTTAGCCGGGGGGGGGGGGGGGGGGCTTTCCTTGGCTCATCATGCTCTAACGACTCATTGTTGTGGGCCGGGTGCCTGTCAGCTGACTTTGGTTGTCAGTCCAACAGTGTTTCCTCCGACACATTGGTAGGACTGACTTCCGGGTTAAGCGAGCAGTGTGCTAAGAAACAGTGCGACATGGCAAGTCATGTTTACTTGCTATATTGTATGTACTTCGCCACCATGGACTTTTTTTGCCTTTACCTCCCTTATCTCACCTCATTTGCTCACATTGTATATAGATTTATTTTTCTACTGTATTATTGACTGTATGTCTGTTTTACTCCATGTGTAACTCTGTGTTGTTGTATGTGTCAAACTGCTTTGCTTTATCTTGAGGTCGCAATTGTAAATGAGAACTTGTTCTCAACTTGCCTACCTGATTAAATAAAGGTGAAATAAAATAAATAAATACATGTTTCAGAGGACGCATTTACCAGGTCTCTCTTGGAAAAGAGATATTATCTCAATGAGAATTTTTTTTTTATAAATAAAGATAAAATAAAACAATGTCTCGACCTTCGCCCCTCCCGAGCCCTTTGGGGAGTTGAGACAAGGTCATAATAACTACCAAATGGATATCACGAAAATGGGGTAGAATTACACCACAAAATGAAGAGAAAGAACTGCTAAACTTATGGAGCGAGAGAACCAGTCATGTTAACCCACACTGCAGGTCTCCTTTCTGAGCCACAAACTCCCTGTAGCTCGTCTTCGCCCTCTCCCTCTTTTACTCAACCCTCCTTCCATATCCTCCCTCTGGCTAGCCTCCACTCTTTCATGTCACATCCTCTTCTCCATCTTTACAGTTCACTCTGGTACATTCTGAAGGATGGATGATGACCTCACATTGGTGTGATCGTTAGTAGTTGGAGACTTGTGTTACTGTTCCCCTATAGTGTTTTTATTAATATTATTTCTGGTGGACTATAGCTTTGTCTTGGACTTAGTAGTAGTAGGAGCCCACACTGCCACATACGTCAAGTCGTCCTCGTTAAGCCTTGGACGCTAAACTGTTTTGATCGAGTTTGGCTAAAGCTGCCCATTTTATTCAAGAGAACTGTTTACCAACTTAAAATCATATATATTTGAACAGATTGGTTCTAATTCGGTAGAACTTTGTATTTTGATCATTATAGTGTCTTAGACCAAGCGTTTAGGTTCCAAACACCAGGTTCCATAAAGTGGGTTCTGAGCACTGGGTTCTAAGGAGGTGTGGGTGCTAAGTACTTCAAAAGGTGTTGGCTTCATTCTATCTGGTTCTGTTTAGTAGCTCAGCTCTTTCTCTGTGGTTGTTTTGTGCCAGTGAGCACATAGTTTGGCGATATTTTACGGCCGTGTTAGGCTGTGTTTCTGAAAGCCTTCTGCAAGCTTCTCGTAATTAGTCACGTCTGGTGTGTGTGTGTGTGTGTGTGTGTGTGTGTGTGTGTTTGTGTGTGTGTGTGTGTGTAATCTGTGTCAGCACTCACCGAAAAATACTGACTTCCTCTCACTACTCATACTCTACAGAGCTGGAGCCCAATCCAGGAAAAACATGATCACGCGACTAAGAGAGAGGGAGAGAGAGAGAGTACTTTGCTGGCTGAAGGTGTGTGGTTTTGTGGTGGGGGTAATTTAGACGAGTGTTTCAGTGCCCAACGTCCTGCAGGCGTCTGAACATTCACACACACACACACACACACACACACACACACACACACACACACACACACACACACACACACACACACACACACACACACTAATCCCCCTGAACCACACCTGGGCAACAACACACTAGCTCTCATATGAAACGATGTACCAAGGCATACACACAAAGCTCACCAGTTGCGTTTGTCGCCTGTCTCACGTGTTGAATGTCATTTAACATTGAAATGGAGCAGAAACACCAGGGGAGTTAATAAGAGGAAGACTCAGTACTCCCCAAACCCTAGCTGACTGTGTAGAAGCCAAGGAAGACTCAGTACTCCCCAAACCATAGCTGACTGTGTAGAAGCCAAGGAAGACTCAGTACTCCCCAAACCCTAGCTGACTGTGTAGAAGCCAAGGAAGACTCAGTACTCCCCAAACCATAGCTGACTGTGTAGAAGCCAAGGAAGACTCAGTACTCCCCAAACCATAGCTGACTGTGTAGAAGCCAAGGAAGACTCAGTACTCCCCAAACCCTAGCTGACTGTGTAGAAGCCAAGGAAGACTCAGTACTCCCCAAACCCTAGCTGACTGTGTAGAAGCCAAGGAAGACTCAGTACTCCCCAAACCCTAGCTGACTGTGTAGAAGCCAAGGAAGACTCAGTACTCCCCAAACCCTAGCTGACTGTGTAGAAGCCAAGGAAGACTCAGTACTCCCCAAACCATAGCTGACTGTGTAGAAGCCAAGGAAGACTCAGTACTCCCCAAACCCTAGCTGACTGTGTAGAAGCCAAGGAAGACTCAGTACTCCCCAAACCCTAGCTGACTGTGTAGAAGCCAAGGAAGACTCAGTACTCCCCAAACCCTAGCTGACTGTGTAGAAGCCAAGGAAGACTCAGTACTCCCCAAACCCTAGCTGAGTGTAGCAGCTCAAGTGGCAAAGCAAGACACAGACCAGACACCAGGGCCTCTCCGGGACAAGTAGACACGTCCCAAACCACTCCAGACCATCAGCTAATGTCACCATCAGAGAAGGGAATTGAACGCTGCTCTTTCACATGTGTTACATTGTGACTGTCTGGGTTAGAAACCCTTGTTGTCTGTCTGAGTCAGGGTCATATTAGCCCACGGAGCCAAAACTTAGGAAAGACTAAAGGAGAGCGCTATGAGGGGCTATAACACGTTGTCCGTTCTCAGGCAAGGTCACTCATCATGTACTGTCACATAACTGGACAAGACCTTTGTCCTGCATCTTTACCAACATTGACATCAAACCAAATGTTATTTGTCACATGCTTCGTTAACAACAGGTGTAGACTAATAGTGAAATGCTAACTGACAGGCCCTTCCTAACAACGCAGAGAGAAAAAAAGAGAAATAATAGAAAAATAATAACACAAAGAATAAATACAGAATGAGTAATGATAACTTGTCGATATACGCAGGGGACCAGTACTGAGTCAATGTGCAGGGGTACCAGTACTGAGTCAATGTGCAGGGGACCAGTACTGAGTCAATGTGCAGGGGACCAGTACTGAGTCAATGTGCAGGGGACCAGTACTGAGTCAATGTGCAGGGGTACCAGTACTGAGTCAATGTGCAGGGGTACCAGTACTGAGTCAATGTGCAGGGGTACCAGTACTGAGTCAATGTGCAGGGGTGCCAGTACTGAGTCAATGTGCAGGGGTACCAGTACTGAGTCAATGTGCAGGGGGACCAGTACTGAGTCGATGGGCAGGGGTACCAATACTGAGTCAATGTGCAGGGGGACCAGTACTGAGTCAATGTGCAGGTGTGCCAGTACTGAGTCAATGTGCAGGGGTACCAGTACTGAGTCAATGTGCAGGGGTACCAGTACTGAGTCAATGTGCAGGGGTGCCAGTACTGAGTCAATGTGCAGGGGTGCCAGTACTGAGTCAATGTGCAGGGGTGCCAGTACTGAGTCAATGTGCAGGGGTACCAGCACTGAGTCAATGTGCAGGGGTGCCAGTACTGAGTCAATGTGCAGGGGTACCAGTACTGAGTCAATGTGCAGGGGTACCAGTACTGAGTCAATGTGCAGGGGGACCAGTACTGAGTCAATGTGCAGGGGGACCAGTACTGAGTCGATGGGCAGGGGTACCAGTACTGAGTCAATGTGCAGGGGGACCAGTACTGAGTCGATGGGCAGGGGTACCAGTACTGAGTCGATGGGCAGGGGTACCAGTACCGAGTCAATGTGCAGGGGGACCAGTACTGAGTCGATGGGCAGGGGTACCAGTACTGAGTCAATGTGCAGGGGGACCAGTACTGAGTCAATGTGCAGGGGTAAGAGGTAACCCGTGTGGCTCAGTTGGTAGAGCATGGTGTTTACAACGCCAGGGTTGTGGGTTCGATTCCCACGGGGGACCAGTACGGAGAAAAAATTCATGCATTCACTACTGTAAGTCGCTCTGGATAAGAGCGTCTGCTAAATGACTAAAATGTAAAAAAATGTAATGGAGGTAGATACTGTATGTACATGTAGGTAGAGATAGAGTGACTAGGCAACAGGATAGACAATTAACAGTAGCAGCAGCATATGTGATGAGTCAAAAGAGTTAGTGCAAAAAGGACAAATGCAGTCCGGGTAGCTGTTGGTTACTGTCTAAAGATCATGTCTGAAGAATCATATTTACATGAATTCAAAGCAGTCACTCCCACTCTGAACATCTGACTCTAGGACTAAGAAGTTGTGTTCTAAATAGTGTCTGTAGTTATGTGATTGTTTGGACATCACTTGTAAAATATGGCAATTTTCTGAAAGGTTTACATTTTTTTAGGTTTTCTTCTGACAGCAATGCCCCAACCACAATTTAATAGAATAGCTGGTGAACACTACCACTCTTCAAGCAATACCACATCAGAAGGCTGGAGATCATGACCAAACCTTAACCACAACCACATGACATAACTGGAGAGCTTCACCATACCTCAACCACAACCACATATTACCGTACAACAATCCAGCACTGGGGATTCCAACCGTACTTCAACAACAACGACATTACAGCATAACTGTCCACTACTGGCAAACATCGATCAAGAGCATAACTATGTTCACTTGCATACCACAACCACATGGCAAAGCAATCCTCCATGTCTCACCTTAGCAACAAGGTGCACCTTACTTCCATAAGGCCCTAGTGAATCCACTTTGCTTTAGCTCACTACTGTAAGAAAGCACTTTACCTAAGTACCCTACTTCCCCATTGAAACACCTTACAATCCAGTGGAGGCTGGTCTCACTTGAAATCAGAGGACGGGCTCATTGTAATGGTTGGAACTGAATTAATGGAACTTTCCATTTATTCCATTGTAACCATTACTATGAGCCGTCCTCACTTCACCAGCCACCACTGTTACAATCTGACCGCTGACTCTTAACCCAAGATAACAATGTGATGCGGACAGCTGAGCAGCACTCTACTATGTCACTTTCTCAAACAATTAATGATAATATAACTAAATATCAGTCCAGTCAAGGGAGTGGGAAAAGCAAACACACAGCTCACAACGGACAACGCTGAGTGACTGTGTTAGTGGCTTTAACAGCTGCATGTTTACAATGCAGGTCAATGGAGAAGTGTAAAGTCACGTTTCCACAGTGGGTGGTAAAAGGTACACTTGTAAACACCATACAAACACGCTACACACACTCATACGAAACTAATTCAAACACGCTACACACACTCATACGAAACTAATTCAAACACGCTACACACACTCATACGAAACTAATTCAAACACGCTACACACACTCATACGAAACTAATTTAAACACGCTACACACACTCATACAAAACTAATTCAAACACTCTACACACTCATATGAAACTAATTAAAAAACACACTGTCAACCTCACACACTGTGCTTATTGAGTCTGAGGGTGTGTGTGGGAGAGGAAATTGAGCGTGTGGGCTCTAATTTCGAGTGTCACGTTTTCACTTTGAGGTAATTCCTCTCTTAGCCTGAGCGTCAGTCAGGTCTAACACCCTTCTGGTGTCAGCTGACAACCTCAGCTTCCGGTGTCAGCTGACCACATGTTACTCAGCTTGTGGTGTCAGCAGACAACATGTTGCTCAGCTTGTGGTGTCAGCTGACCACATGTTACTCAGCTTGTGGTGTCAGCAGACCACATGTTACTCAGCTTGTGGTGTCAGCAGACAACATGTTACTCAGCTTGTGGTGTCAGCTGACCACATGTTACTCAGCTTGTGGTGTCAGCTGACCACATGTTACTCAGCTTGTGGTGTCAGCTGACCACATGTTACTCAGTTTGTGGTGTCAGCTGACCACATGTTACTCAGCTTGTGGTGTCAGCAGACCACATGTTACTCAGCTTGTGGTGTCAGCAGACAACATGTTACTCAGCTTGTGGTGTCAGCTGACCACATGTTACTCAGCTTGTGGTGTCAGCTGACCACATGTTACTCAGCTTGTGGTGTCAGCTGACCACATGTTACTCAGCTTGTGGTGTCAGCAGACAACAAGTTACTCAGCTTGTGGTATCAGCTGACCACATGTTACTCAGCTTGTGGTGTCAGCAGACAACAAGTTACTCAGCTTGTGGTGTCAGCAGAAAACAAGTTACTCAGCTTGTGGTGTCAGCTGACAACATGTTACTCAGCTTGTGGTATCAGCTGACCACATGTAACTCAGCTTGTGGTGTCAGCTGACCACATGTTACTCAGCTTGTGGTGTCAGCTGACAACATGTTACTCAGCTTGTGGTGTCAGCTGACAACATGTTACTCAGCTTGTGGTGTCAGCTGACTACATGTTACTCAGCTTGTGGTGTCAGCTGACCACATGTTACTCAGCTTGTGGTGTCAGCAGACAACATGTTACTCAGCTTGTGGTGTCAGCAGACAACAAGTTACTCAGCTTGTGGTGTCAGCAGACAACAAGTTACTCAGCTTGTGGTGTCAGCTGACCACATGTTACTCAGCTTGTATTATTTACTTCCCCAGAGTCAGATGAATTTGTGGATTTTGGTAATGTATTATTAGTCCTGCAGGCTGGAGAACTGTAAGGTTCTGTGGGCTGGAGAACAGTAAAGTCCTGTGGGCTGGAGAACTGTAAAGTTCTGTGGGCTGGAGAACAGTAAAGTCCTGCAGGCTGGAGAACTGTAAAGTTCTGTGGGCTGGAGAACTGTAAAGTCTACAGGCTGGATCACAGTAAAACCAGACGTGCACACAACTGGACCGAGCATGTGTTTGTGTATGTGTGTGTGTGTGTGTGTGTATGTGTATGTGTGTGTGTGTGTACCTGCATGTGTGTGTGTGTGTGTGTGTATCTGCATGTGTGTGTGTGTGTGTGTATGTGTGTGTGTGTGTGTATCTGCATGTGTGTGTGTGTGTGTGTGGTGTGTGTGTTTGTGTGTGTGTGTGTGTGTGTGTGTGTGTGTATCTGCATGTGTGTGTGTGTGTGTGGTGTGTGTGTTTGTGTGTGTGTGTGTGTGTGTGTGTGTGTGTGTGTGTGTACCGAGCAGCACAGAGCTGTTGTGAAGGAAGTTGTCAACGAAGTGAGTTTGTGTTTATACAGGACCTCCTGCCCACACCTACCATCAACCAATCATGTCAATGCAGAGGTATACGGTGCCCTCCGCATTGTTACAACATTTGAAAGGAGCACAGCGATGCGGTACGGAGCTCAATGTGGCCTCTGCCTTCCTCCAGAATCTCGAGCATTGCGTCACACCATCCATACGGTGCCTACGACCATATTTTCGGATAAAGCATAAATTGGCTCTTAGATAGCTTACTACATCTGACTAAGAGTTAAAGTGGGGATAACTGGCCACAGGACCATTAACCTATATAACCTCACACATTTAAACGTCTGTGCAGGGACCCCCAAGAAGGCCACTGTATTCCCACTGGTCATTAGAAAATGGGAATAACAGGGAGTGAGTAGAGAGAGTGAGTGTGTGAGAGAGAGGAACAGAAAGAGAGAAAAACAGAAAGAGAGATGAATTCTCCAGACAGAACTATACCTTATCCCCTGACAACATGAGGTAGACACATGAGAGAGAGAGAGAGAGACAGAGAGAGACAAAGAGAGAGAGAGAGAAAGAGAGAGAGAGAGAGACAGAGAGAGAGAGAGAAAGAGAGAGACAGTGAGAGAGAGAAAGAGAGAGAGAGACAGAGAGAGAGAGAGAGAGAGAGACAGAGAGAGAGAGACACAGATAGAGAGAGAGAGAGAGAGAGAGAGAGAGAGAGAGAGAGAGAGAGACAGACAGACAGACAGACAGACAGACAGACAGACAGACAGACAGACAGACAGACAGACAGACAGACAGACAGACAGACAGACAGACAGACAGACAGACAGACAGACAGACAGACAGACAGACAGACAGACAGACAGACAGACAGACAGACAGACAGACAGACAGATAGACAGTGAAATAGATAGACCCTAGCTATGCAGACTCTATCTTTCCCTTGACCCGTCGCTGCACCTAAACTCAATATGACCGGCTGATTAGGTAATCGAGAATATGAAATAATAAAAAACATCCCTATAAAGGGCAACGTGCTTCCAGCTTTCCTCTGCCTCTGAGTGAACTAACATCGGCCAGTATGAAGGCCATGCAAACAAGTGAATACCATCTCTCTCCTTTAGACTCTGTCTGTACTGGCAAACTGCTCTATTTTTCCCCGTCTCTCCTCTCCTTGTATCATCTCTCTAAGCCTCTCCCTCTCAGCACAGCACATTGCTGGTGTGAATAGTTTATCGTGCTATGCCAAGACCTGAGCATTGAAATACACACACAGACCAAATCCAAATCAAATCAAATTCCCCCCAACTCCCTCCCAACTTTCCATTCCCCATAGACGACAAGGAAAGAATAGATGAAACAGAGTTAGAGAGAAAGAGAGAGAGAAAGAGAGAGAGAAAGAGAGAGAGAGAATGGCTCACAGGGCTAGTTTGACGGATGGAAGAAATGGTAGTGTGATAGATAGATAGAGAAAAAAGTGGAGTGTAGCTTTTTTGTCCAGACTGATGGCTCTGTTATATCAGCAGTGTGTGGTGTGTGAGAGGAGTACCCTGTGTTGTGTCTCCTGTCTCTGTGTTGTGTCTCCTGTCTCTGTGTTGTGTCTCCTGTCTCTGTGTTGTGTCTCCTGTCTCTGTGTTGTGTCTCCTGTCTCTGTGTTATGTCTCCTGTCTCTGTGTTGTGTCTCCTGTCTCCTGTCTCTGTGTTGTGTCTCCTGTCTCCTGTCTCTGTGTTATGTCTCCTGTCTCTGTGTTGTGTCTCCTGTCTCCTGTCTCTGTGTTATGTCTCCTGTCTCTGTGTTGTGTCTCCTGTCTCTGTGTTGTGCCTCCTGTCTCCTGTCTCTGTGTTATGTCTCCTGTCTCTGTGTTATGTCACCTGTCTCTGTGTTGTGTCTCCTGTCTCTGTGTTGTGTCTCCTGTCTCTGTGTTGTGTCTCCTGTCTCTGTGTTATGTCTCCTGTCTCCTGTCTCTGTGTTGTGTCTCCTGTCTCTGTGTTATGTCTCCTGTCTCTGTTGTGTCTCCTGTCTCTCTGTTGTGTCTCCTGTCTCCTGTCTCTGTGTTGTGTCTCCTGTCTTTCTGTTGTGTCTCCTGTCTCCTGTCTCCTGTCTCTGTGTTGTGTCTCCTGTCTCTGTGTTGTGTCTCCTGTCTCTGTGTTGTGTTTCCTGTCTCTGTGTTATGTCTCCTGTCTCTGTGTTGTGTCTCCTGTCTCCTGTCTCTGTGTTGTGTCTCCTGTCTCCTGTCTCTGTGTTATGTCTCCTGTCTCTGTGTTGTGTCTCCTGTCTCCTGTCTCTGTGTTATGTCTCCTGTCTCTGTGTTGTGTCTCCTGTCTCTGTGTTGTGCCTCCTGTCTCCTGTCTCTGTGTTATGTCTCCTGTCTCTGTGTTATGTCACCTGTCTCTGTGTTGTGTCTCCTGTCTCTGTGTTGTGTCTCCTGTCTCTGTGTTGTGTCTCCTGTCTCTGTGTTATGTCTCCTGTCTCCTGTCTCTGTGTTGTGTCTCCTGTCTCTGTGTTATGTCTCCTGTCTCTGTTGTGTCTCCTGTCTCTCTGTTGTGTCTCCTGTCTCCTGTCTCTGTGTTGTGTCTCCTGTCTTTCTGTTGTGTCTCCTGTCTCCTGTCTCCTGTCTCTGTGTTGTGTCTCCTGTCTCTGTGTTGTGTCTCCTGTCTCTGTGTTGTGTCTCCTGTCTCTGTGTTGTGTCTCCTGTCTCTGTGTTATGTCTCCTGTCTCTGTGTTGTGTCTCCTGTCTCCTGTCTCTGTGTTGTGTCTCCTGTCTCTGTGTTATGTCTCCTGTCTCTGTGTTGTGTCTCCTGTCTCCTGTCTCTGTGTTATGTCTCCTGTCTCTGTGTTGTGTCTCCTGTCTCTGTGTTGTGCCTCCTGTCTCTGTGTTATGTCTCCTGTCTCTGTGTTGTGTCTCCTGTCTCTGTGTTGTGTCTCCTGTCTCTGTGTTGTGTCTCCTGTCTCTGTGCCATGTCTCCCAGCAAGATGACGAATGTGGAATGGCTGCCCGTGAATGATGGTGGCATTCACCATTCACCAGTGGATTTGGGCCTAGAGGGCTAGATAAACTCCCTACTGTGCTAGTGTTGCACATTTCCTATAACTTCCCCAAAATGTCAGGGTTTTCCAGGAATTCTGGTTGGAATTGGGATATCTGGAAAACCTGGACATTTTGGGAAAGTTACTCAAAGTTTGCAACCTTTTACTACCTTGAATATTCATTATTTTGTTGTTCAAATATCTATGTTATAAAGTCTAAGAGGCAGTGAGATTAATGATGAGATTAAAGTCATAATGGTACAACTAGTTTAACAACCTAGTTGAACTTCTTGTAGAGGGCACACCCTCTGTGATCCCCCTGATCACTGGGAGGGGGACGTACACACACTTCCTATGTTCAGGCCAGTTGTACCTGGGTCACAGTGGTGGTGTTGTATAATACCTCAGTGAACATGAACAGCAGAAGTTACATTTGTATTACACACGAACAACTATTCCATTTCACAACATCACATTAGTCATTTCAGTTACATTCATGGCCACATCTCAACCCAAGACCCAAGCCCATTCTGGCTGGATTCAGTCCATGTAGACAACTGGGGTTTACTTTGGATTCTGTGTTCTGAAGGCGTGAACTCGTTCAGAGCACCACACTAGAGGGTTAAGACCACTGTAAAGCACAGGCAATCCATTGTTCCATTCCTTATTGCTGGATTGGAAAAATTCCCGACCTACACGTAGCTGACAATGATTTCCAGGAGGGAAAGTCCAAAGTCCTTAAAGTCAGTTTTTCTCTAATGGAATTCCATGGAATACCATTGATCTGGGGTTGACACTTCATCAAAACACTGCGCTAATACACCCCACACTGTCATGAAGCATCTGGGGATCTTTACTGGAGCGAGATAGAGACACATGGTGGAGGGAGAAAGTAAAGAGAAAGAGAATTAAAGAAAGAGAGAAATTTAGAGAGAGAGATGAAAGGGGGATGAAAGGGATGTGGAACAGGGAGAAGAAATAAAGAAAGAGAGGTAGAGAGAAGTCCCTGGACCCATTTCAGATGTGTGCCACCCCAACCGTCTCACACTCTTTCTACCCACTACAACAGGCCCGGACCCACAGTAATACCTCCCCATCGTACACACACAGAGAGCCTGCTGACAAAGAGAGCAAGAGAAGAAAGGAGAGAGCAGCCAACGTATCAGGACGGAGAGAGCAGCCAACGTATCAGGACGGAGAGAGACAGCCTACGTCTCAGGACGGAGAGAGACAGCCTACGTCTCAGGACGGAGAGAGACAGCCTACGTCTCAGGACGGAGAGAGACAGCCTACGTCTCAGGACGGAGAGAGACAGCCTACGTATCAGGACGGAGAGAGATAGCCTACGTCTCAGGACGGAGAGAGACAGCCTACGTCTCAGGACGGAGAGAGACAGCCTACGTCTCAGGACGGAGAGAGACAGCCTACGTCTCAGGACGGAGAGAGACAGCCTACGTCTCAGGACGGAGAGAGACAGCCTACGTCTCAGGACGGAGAGAGACAGTGTGACGACCCTCCCACTCTGTCTGCCGTATTCTCTCTCTGTTCTTGTTTCTTTATTAGGAGGCCGGTGGGCGGAGTTGGAAGGGTCGTCAGATGAATGGGAAACACCTGGGCTCAGGTGTTTCCCAGGATAAATGGACCTCTTCCCCATTCATGGGGGAGACTCTCTCCACGCAGACACCTTATTGATATTGGTTGGGGAGTTTTGTGGTTTTCTTGGTTATTTGCTTTGGCACCTTTCAACACTCTGCATTATTACATTCAAGTATGCAACACACTCACTTACACTACTGATTACTGATTACACATGCCATTGTTACCTTCTTAGTTGTTTTATTTAATAAATATATATTTTTGTTACCCTTTGTCTCCACGTTGTCTCCCTTTTGTTACGAACTTTGAGCCGGTTCGTAACAAGTGGGAGCTCGTCCGGGATCTTGAACTTGTGTTTGGGAGAAAACGTGGAGGTATGTTAACTTGAGGTGCTTTGTTTGTTAGTTTGAGTTTGGTGCTCAGTACTGGTTGCCTTTGGTTGTTTTGTTTGTGTGCTGCGTTGGAGAGAGTACATTGGTTAGTTTCCAGGACTCTGCCCAGCCTGGAAACACTTGTTCTACTCGCTGTGGGAACATTGGTCTGAGGTGAGTACAATCAGCTGTGTACCTCGGTGGGAGATTGGGTTAGGGTAGTGAAACTTACTACCGGAGCTATAGCCTTTTTCCCCTGATAGGCTTAGCGACGTGTTTCATTTTGGAATATGTTGGGCATTGTTAATGTTTGTTATTTTTGTGTGGTGTCTGTGGACTGAGCAGTTGTCTCGGGAGCACATCCGTGGCTTGGTGGAATCTACAAGCGTGCTGGGGGGTTACTTCCTCGCCAGCGGGCTACAGTGCATAATTACCCACCGCAAATCTGCATGAAGACTAGGGTTGAGTTATTGTAGGTTTTGGGGAAGCTCCATATCTCATCTTTTTTCTGTGGTACCAGTGTGATTGTTTTTTCTCTTGTTGTGGTCTGATGTGCTCAGAGGGGTTGAGTGAGATTTTTTTTTTCTCTCTCTCCCTTTCCTCTCTCTCTGACTATGGCGTCTAATGTAGACGAGTTCATTCGCTTTCCATCAGAGGAACTGTTAGACTTATGTACTAAAGAACAGCTGTTGAAGGTTGCTGAACACTACAAAATTGAAATTAGTGATAAACGTCTAAAAAATTCCATTAGGTTAATATTGAAGGCCAATCTGATGGAGAGTGGTATTCTTGACGTTACCACTGGGGCAGCCTCTGCTGAGGACTCGCCGTCTCCCCGATATGTCACAATTACCGCTCCATCGGTTAGTCCTAGTAATCTTCTTTTTGAACAGCAGAAAGAGCTGCTTCTGTTACAGCAAGAGCACGATCGTGAGAAGCTAGAATACGATCGTATAAAATATGAAAAGGAATTGGAATTTAAACAGGATAAGGAGCGTGCAGATCAGTTAAAATATGAAAAGGAATTGGCTGCTGATCAGTTAAAATTGGAATTTAAACAGGATATCGAGCGTGCTAAAATCAAGCTGCAACAAGAGCGACTAGAGTTGGTTAGGGAAGGAAAGCTCTCAGGAGAGAGTTTGCTCTGGGAAGGTGACCCAGAATTACTTAGGAATCGTTCCTCTTTTGGTCGTGCCCCGGACACATTTGACATTGTTGGGAATTTACGGTTGTTGCCTCAGTTTAATGAAAGGGATCCTGAGACATTCTTTTTGTTGTTTGAGCGAGTTGCTAACGCTAGGAGTTGGCCTGATTCTGATCGCGCTTTGATGTTGCAATGTGTGCTGACTGGTAAAGCGCAGGAAGCATATTCAGCTCTTAGTGTAGCCGACAGTGTCATTTATGATAAGGTTAAAACGGCGGTGTTACAGATTTACGAATTAGTTCCTGAGGCTTACCGCCAACGATTTAGAACTTTAAAAAGGGATGATAAACAAACTCATGTTGAGTTTGTGCGACAATTATCTTCACAGTTTAATCGCTGGTGTTCCGCCTCTGCAGTTATGACTTTCCAAGGGCTGTGTGAGCTGATTATGTTAGAGCAATTTAAGGACACAGTCCCTGATCGTATAGCCACGTATATTAACGAACGGAAAGTTAAAACTGTCGCTGAAGCTGCGGTTTTGGCAGATGAATATGTTTTGACTCACAAAACTGTTTTTGTAGAGCCCCGTATTCGGAGTGAGTGGAGACGTTCGGAGAGATTTGGACCTCGGTCACCGAGATACTCTGGTTCACGGGCAGAGTTTTATTCAACTAGGGTTGAGCCTGACTCCCATGGTAAAACTGACTTTGGTCAAGAGTGTCACTACTGTCTAGGCTCAGGACATTGGAAAAACGAATGTCCGGTTCTTAGGTCTAGGGATAAGTTCAGTACAGGTACTTTTGTTAAATCGAAGCCTACGGCGTTAGCTGCGCCTGTTCCACATCAGTTCACTCCTGACATATTGTCTCAGGCTCAGGGGCAGGTGAAAGTCCATATTGATCCAGACTATTTACCTTTCATTACGGAGGGTTTTGTGTCTCTGTTAGGAAGTAAGAACCTAGTGCCAGTGAAGATCCTAAGAGACACAGGTGCCTCTGAATCATTTGTGTTGGAATCTCTGTTACCCTTCTCTGCTGAGACTGATTCAGGGAATAGCGTGCTAATTAGGGGAATAGGTTTGAACACTCTGTCAGTTCCATTGCATAGATTAATGTTGGATTGTGGACTGGTGAAAGGTGAGGTTGTTGTGGGGGTGCGTCCTTCATTGCCTATTGAGGGTATTGACGTTATCCTTGGGAATAACTTGGCTGGTGAGCGTGTGTGGCCTGTTGTGTCTCCAGCTCTAGTGGTTTCCAATACACCGGTAATTGTAGGGATTCCTGATGAGAGTGCGCAGAGTTTCCCAGAGGTGTTCTCTGCGTGTGCAGTGACGCGTTCTATGATCCATGGCGATCTAGTTACTGCGTCGGTAAATGAGAATACCACAAAGACGTCTATCACTGTTTTCCCCGTTATTCCGTTACCTGTACCCCGCTCCGATCTAATCGATGCGCAAAGGACTGACTCCACATTAGAGAAGTTGCGTGACCAAATTGTGCCTGTGGAACAGTTGGGAGATGTTGCACATGGATATTTTCTCCAAGAGGATGTCCTGATGAGAAAGTGGATGTCTCATGGTAGTTGTTTTCTGGGGGAGGCGATTAGTCAGGTTGTTGTACCAGTTAAGCTTCGTGAGTTGGTTTTGACCACTTCTCACAATGATGTTGCTGGACATATGGGTGTGAGGAAAACCTACAATCGTATATTAAGACATTTCTTTTGGCCTGGATTGAAGAGAGATGTGTCTGAGTTTATCAAAACTTGTCACACCTGTCAATTAACTGGTAAACCTAATCAAGCTATTAAGCCGGTACCACTGTTTCCTATTCCGGTACTCAGCCAACCTTTTGAGTACCTGATTATTGATTGTGTTGGTCCTCTGCCTCGTTCTAAAAAAGGTAGTAATTATTTGTTGACTGTGATGTGTCAGACCACAAGGTTTCCGGCTGCCTATCCTCTCCGGTCTATCACGACTAAGTCTGTGTTAAAAGCGTTGACTCAGTTTTTCTCACTGTTTGGAATTCCTAAGGTCATTCAGAGTGATCAAGGATCAAATTTCACCTCTACTCTCTTTGGTCAGGTTTTACAACAGCTCCATATTAAACACAATTTGTCTAGCGCCTATCATGCGCAAAGTCAGGGAGCACTGGAACGTTTCCATCAAACACTTAAGTCCTTGTTGAGAGCTTATTGTACTGAGATGGATAAGGATTGGGAGGAGGGGTTGCCTTGGTTACTGTTAGCCGCTAGGGAGGTTTCACAGGAGAGCACAGGTTTCAGTCCAAATGACCTTGTGTTTGGACATAGGGTGCGTGGACTTTTATCTGTTCTCCAGGATGATTGGAAATCTCCCGAGCCTCCTCAGTCCTTGTTATCGTATGTGTGTGATTTCCGGCGACGCTTGTATGCCGCTGGTGAAATGGCGAAAGAAAAGCTATCATCTTCACAGGAAAGGATGAAGGGCATATTTGATCGTCGAACTGAGCCTCGTCACTTTAGTCCAGGTGACCAGGTTCTTGCTCTGCTGCCAATTATTGGTTCTCCTTTTCAAGCCAAGTTTCAAGGTCCATATACAGTGGTGCGCCAGTACACTGAGCAGAATTATCTAGTTGCCACTCCAGAACGGAGAAAAGCACACCAACTGTGCCATATAAATTTGTTAAAACCCTATTATGCACGTTCAACGGAGACTAAACAGTGGGAGTCTAAAGAGGACGGTAAACCTGTTCTTTTGGCTGATACCGTTACATCCTTTGGTTCTTCTCATGCTAGGTCTGTGCATGATGAGGAAGATGTTCCTGGTCCCGACGATTGCGTATTGCAAGGTAGATTGAAAAATTCAGAGACACTGGATATTTTGGACAACCTTCTTAACCATCTACCTGTTGATGAGCGAAAAGAGATGGTTGATCTGATTCGGAAATTTCCAGAGTTGTTTTCTGATATACCAACACGTACCAACTTGATAGAGCATGATATTGACATTGGAGATGCTGACCCTATTCGTCAGCGGTTCTATAGAGTTTCTGCAGAGAAACTGCGTTGTCTGGATGCTGAGGTCAGGTACATGCTGGAGAGTAAGATAGCAGAGCCTTCTTTCTCCAGTTGGGCTTCTCCCTGTATATTGGTCAGTAAACCGGATGGAACAAACAGATTTTGTACGGACTACCGTAAGGTAAATGCTGTCACTAAGCCAGATTCATTTCCTCTTCCTCGAATGGAGGACTGCGTAGATAAAGTCGGAGCAGCTAAGTTTGTGAGCAAATTTGACCTGTTAAAGGGCTATTGGCAGGTGCCCCTAACGAGTAGGGCACGTGAAATCTCTGCCTTTATTACACCCTCTGGTCTGTACTCGTATTCGGTTATGAGTTTTGGCCTGCGTAATGCACCTGCCACTTTTCAGCGACTTATGAACAGGGTTGTTGCAGGGCTGGCCGGGTGCGCTGTTTATCTGGACGATGTAGTGATATATGCAGATACCTGGGAGGAACATCTGTCTCGTATTCAAGCCTTGTTTGGGCGGCTGGCTGCAGGTCACCTCACGATCAATTTGGCTAAATGTGAGTTTGCTCAGGCAACTGTTACATACCTTGGAAAGGTGGTTGGGCAGGGTGAAGTGCGTCCGGTTCGGGCTAAAGTGGTAGCTATTGATGCTTTTCCACCACCAACTACAAAAAAGGAACTTATGCGTTTCTTGGGAATGATTGGTTACTACCGTGGATTTTGTAGGAACTTTTCTACTGTGGTCGCTCCCTTGACAGAATTGTTGAAAGCTAAGGCTGTTTACGTATGGTCTTCTCATTGTCAACAGGCTTTTGAAGATGCAAAGAAGTTGCTTACCTCAACTCCGGTGCTGGCTGCTCCTCGTGTGGATTTGGCATTTACCTTGCAGGTGGATGCTAGTCATGTGGGGGCAGGTGCAGTTTTGCTGCAAGCAGATGTGTCTGGGGTTGAGAGGCCTGTTAGTTTCTTTTCCAGGAAATTTGACCGTTGTCAGTTGAACTACTCGGTCATTGAAAAAGAAGCGCTAGCACTCATTTGGGCGTTACAACACTTTGAAGTGTATGTTGGGTCGGGGGTAGTACCTATTGTGGTCTACACCGACCATAACCCTCTCACCTTTTTCAGGTCCATGATGTGTCCCAATCAGAGGATAATGAGATGGTGTTTATTTTTACAATCCTTCCATCTCGATGTGAGGCATATCCGGGGAACTGATAACGTGATTGCTGATGCGCTCTCTCGTGCGCCCTGTTCCTGAATATTTATGTGACTGACCGTTGTTTGGGGTTGTCGTGTTCTGTCGTTCCTGTCTGTTCCCTCCTGGTCTCGTTGTCTTCTTTCCTCTTAAAAGTTGCTTCCTGTACACAAAGGTTGCTGAGGTCTGGGGAGAAGGAGGTTGGCTGGGGCAAGTGGAAGATGAACATGTAACCTCATGTAAATTTGGGACTCAGAGGCTGGTACGTTGTTCCGGGGCCCTTGTTGGTCCCCGGTTTTATGGGGGGGGGTGTGACGACCCTCCCACTCTGTCTGCCGTATTCTCTCTCTGTTCTTGTTTCTTTATTAGGAGGCCGGTGGGCGGAGTTGGAAGGGTCGTCAGATGAATGGGAAACACCTGGGCTCAGGTGTTTCCCAGGATAAATGGACCTCTTCCCCATTCATGGGGGAGACTCTCTCCACGCAGACACCTTATTGATATTGGTTGGGGAGTTTTGTGGTTTTCTTGGTTATTTGCTTTGGCACCTTTCAACACTCTGCATTACTACATTCAAGTATGCAACACACTCACTTACACTACTGATTACTGATTACACATGCCATTGTTACCTTCTTAGTTGTTTTATTTAATAAATATATATTTTTGTTACCCTTTGTCTCCACGTTGTCTCCCTTTTGTTACGAACTTTGAGCCGGTTCGTAACAACAGCCTACGTCTCAGGACGGAGAGAGACAGCCTACGTCTCAGGACGGAGAGAGACAGCCTACGTCTCAGGACGGAGAGAGACAGCCTACGTCTCAGGAAGGAGAGAGACAGCCTACGTCTCAGGACGGAGAGAGCAGCCAACGTCTCAGGACGGAGAGAGACAGCCTACGTCTCAGGACGGAGAGAGACAGCCTACGTCTCAGGACGGAGAGAGACAGCCTACGTCTCAGGACGGAGAGAGACAGCCTACGTCTCAGGACGGAGAGAGACAGAAAAAGAGAATGGGGATTATCATTTAATAAAGGCCAGGAAATCTTGGTCAAATCCCCCCGAAGGAGATGAAATGCCACCATGCTTCCATGCTACAGGCTCAGAGGTTTTGTGTGTGTGTGTGTGGTTGTGTGGTTGTGTGGTTGTGTGGTTGTGTGGTTGTGTGTGTGTGTGTGCTTGTCTGTGTGTGTGGTTGTGTGTGTGTGTGTGTGTGTGCACCCTTGACTGTGCTTGGAGACAAGAGGTATAACTCAGAGATATAACTCAGACATCTATAGCATTAAATTAGATCAGATAACCGTTGGAGGCAGAACATATGGATGTAAGGCCCTGTACTTGTCTTAGCCCAGACGTCCCAAATGAAATGCACCCTATTCCCTATATTGTGCATTATTTTTGATCAGATGGGCCCTGGTCAACAGTAGTGCACTATACACGGAATAGGGTGTCATTTTGGAGTCATCCAAAATGCTTCTTCCTAGGTTCCTGCCTTTCTAGGGAGTTTTTCCTAGCCACTGTGCTTCTACACCTTCATTGCTTGCTGTTTGGGGTTTTAGGCTTGGTTTCTGTATAGCACTTTGTGACATCAGCTGATGTAAGAAGGGCTTTATAAATACATTTGATTTGATTTGATCCAGCCTTACAGACCCTTACAGAGCCCCACAGTGCTCCAAATACAGTAGCCTAAAATATGTAGAACATGAGAAGGCCTCTTATAGAGTGACACTAACTAATGTGCTGTGAGGTATTACACATGGCTATTACATTACACAATCGACCAATCAATTGTGCTCAGGTGTGTGTGCATGTGTTTCTGCATATCATAACAGATACAGAATATAGATCGTCCTTTCTGTACGCTTGGGGAATGTGCCCCGTACTATTAGTTGAAAAGAGAGTGTGTATGCACTTTTAAGTCAGTGTATTTTTGTAGGCTGACACACCAGATCAGTCTGACACATCAGATCAGTCTGACACACCAGATCAGTCTGACACACTAGAGCAGTCTGACACATCAGATCAGTCTGACACATCAGATCAGTCTGACACACCAGAGCAGTGTGACACATCAGATCAGTCTGACACACCAGATCAGTCTGACACACCAGATCAGTCTGACACACCAGATCAGTCTGACACACCAGATCAGTCTGATACACCAGATCAGTCTGACACACCAGATCAGTCTGATACATCAGAGCAGTCTGACACACCAGATCAGTCTGACACATCAGATCAGTCTGACACACCAGAGCAGTCTGACACACCAGATCAGTCTGACACACCAGAGCAGTCTGACACATCAGATCAGTCTGACACATCAGATCAGTCTGACACACCAGATCAGTCTGACACACCAGATCAGTCTGACACATCAGATCAGTCTGACACACCAGATCAGTCTGACACACCAGATCAGTCTGACACATCAGATCAGTCTGACACATCAGGTGGGAGGATGCATTTGGGGCCTGTGAAAGACTCCTATCCTGTCTTGCTATACTTCAGGGTAACAGATCCCCCGCATCCTAACTGTCTCACACACAGACTTGTGAACCCACTCACACACACACACACACACACACACACACACACACACACACACACACACACACACACACACACACACACACACACACACACACACACACACACACACACACACACACACACACACACACACACACGCGCACACACACACACACACACACACACACTGCAGCATGTAAATCGTTTCCCTGTGCCACCGGGTAAGCTGTCAGCGCAGGCTGAGGCTCATGCTGTGTAACTCATGGAATATCAAGAGTTTCACCTCCTAACTTATGGCTTCACACTATAAAACACACTGAATGAAAATAAGCCCAATCATTTTCCATGGGTGACTGCCTAATATAACTATGCCGAACAACAGAGGCAATTTCCTAAAGCTTAGCTCAAAAGCTATAAGTATGTGAGTGACCAGACCCATTGCATGTGTCAAGACCACTGATCTGAAGTCTTAACATTAGTTAAGTGGGATATAACAAAGTCTTGATGTCTCTAAGTAGTTTCTGAAAGTGCTTGCATAATCCATTCAGACCCCTTGACCTTTTCCACATTTTGTTACGTTACAGCCTTATTCTAAAATTGATTAAATAAGAATGTTTTTGCAAAAAGAAAAAAGAAAACAGTTTTTGCTTTGTCATTAAGGGGTATTGTGTCTAGATTGATGAGAGAAAAAACACGATTTAATCAATTTTAGAATAAGGCTGTAACGTTTCCAAAATGTGGAAAAAGTCAAGTGGTCTGAATAACATTGTATTTTATAAAAGCATTTGGCATGTATAACAGCTACAGCCATCTGTCCTATTTCCCATAATATCCTATTCTGGTAGAAACATATCTGGATTATTCGTAGTCACTAGATGAAACATATGTGATGTTAGACATATTGCAGATTGGGTGTGCTGTAACACCCTTCTGGTTTCAACATGTGTCTGAATTCATGTTTGATAAATATCAAGGACGGAAAGCTATTTATTTGCCAGGAGCTCTGGGCCTTGTATGAATAATCTAACTGTACACATTTCAGTAGGAAAAACAAATAACTACCAAATGACACGTTGAGCATGGTCACCGAACCATGACAATGGCACAATCACTGGCAATCACTGGCAATCACTGGCAATCACTGGAAATCACTGGCAATCACTGGCAATCACTGGCAATCACTGGCAATCACTGGCAATCACTGGCAATCACTGGCAATCACTGGCAATCCCTGGCAATCACTGGCAATCACTGGCAATCACTGGAAATCACTGGCAATCACTGGTAATCACTGGCAATCACTGGCAATCACTGGCAATCACTGGCAATCACTGGCAATCCCTGGCAATCCCTGGCAATCACTGGCAATCACTGGCAATCACTGGCAATCACTGGGAATCACTGGCAATCACTGGCAATCAAATGCTTTCACTGGATTCTTGTATAAGTAAACAGGGTTTGGAACCTGTAGGCATGGCCTCAAGCCTACTGAGCTCAAGCCGAGACAATAGCTCTGGTTACCTACACAAGTCTTCACTTCCTATGTGAAGATTTTAACACCAAATGGTGTGCTATTTTAAAAGCAAAGACCCTTCTTTCTACTAAACGTCAATTTTTCTCTGAGTGTCTGGACATCCTTTTGCACAGACATTGAGTGTAACATCATCCTCCGTGTACCCACCCCATGTACTCTCACATCTGTTATGAACTGCCTCAGCCTGTTCATCATGTCTGAACGAGGAAAGGATGGTGGGAGAAGGGAGGAAGAGAAGGGAAGAAGGATGATCCCTTCCATCCGTCAAAGTTCAGCAGATCACAGTGAGGGCTGCAGATGGAACGAGGGAGCGAGAGAGAGGAGGAAGGAGAGGGGGGTGGATGGAGGGATAAATCTAGGCCAGGTCTTGAGCAGAACAGGGGAAGCGTGCCTCTCCTCTGCGATACGGGGGTTAACTCGATACTTCCTCCTTGAGTTATGATGCAAACAGCGAGGGCTGTTGGACTGCTCAGTCTGTCTGCAATCATTTTCTGTTTCTCCCTCCCTCCCTCCCTCCCTCCCTCCCTCCCTCCCTCTTCCTCGTTCTCTCCCACCCAACCTCCCTCCCTAGCTCTCTCTCAGTTCAGTTAAATTCTCTCTCTCCCTTGCTCTCTCCCTACCTCTCTCTCTCTCTCTCTCTCTCTCTCTCTTTCTCTTTTTCTCTCTATTATTTCCCTCTCTATCTTTATCTTCTTGTTCTAGTCCCTCTCTCTAATTCACCTTGTCCTTTCTCTATCTCTATCTTGTTATTCTCTCCTTCCGCTGTGACCTCACCTCTCCCAACCTCCACATGAATCCCGATCACGTCCACAATCTTTCTCTGCTTTGTTTCATCGATTTAATCTCAGGTTATTTTATATTAAAAAAACATATCTCTTTATTTGTCCTCCTTCTTAACTACCTCTTTCTCTTTCTTTTAGGATTATTTTCTTCCTTTCTCTCTTCACCTCTCTTCACCTCTCTACATATATTCTCCAGCATCATCGAGGTCAAGCTTCAAAACTTTGCCTTGCTGTTTGACTAAAGTAATCAACGGTATGTTTATATTAAAAACAGATCTCTTTATTCCTTCCTGTTATCTCCATAGAAGTCATCGTTAGGGAGCAGGGGAGTGAGACGAGGGACTGTTCCTGTTGCTATGAGACAAGACAGAAGGAATGACTTTGATGAAAAAGGAACATGTCTAGTTAAGCGGCTACGTCAGTCTCCAAATCCTCTGTAAGATGTAATACTGACTGCATGATCACATCACACTGGTAATTGCCACACGTTGTGGTAGGCCCGTTATGAGAATGAATAAGCTGCTTTCAGCCAGAGAATGAGTGCCATGTTGAACAAGGTAGTCTTCTCCTCCAGCACCCCACAACAACTCTCCCACCCACACACTCATTCAAATGATCTCATAAATACACGTTTAATTTAGCGAAATGCAGACGCGGAATCCTTTTCACATCTGTTGCTGTCGTAAACACAACGGAATCAGAGTGAATTTATGGGTAATGGCCTGTTAAAGCGTCTGGGCCGCTCCCCAAAAACCTAGCCTAGCTGTCGTCTAACGCTTGAGTACAAGCCTAAAAAATTTGAAAGAATCTACAAAATTCACCAGAAAAACATTTAACGACATGGAACATTGGGAGATAATTATGCTGACAACAGAGCACCCAGACCTCAGGGGTTCCACCTGTTGTGTGGTATTCCTGTAGCGCTGCCAAGCGCCTAATAAAACAGCAGATTGAACCTCTGAGAGGCTAGACGACATAATGACCACCTCATTATTCACCCAGAGAAAAATGTCCTGAAATGACACAAAAATAAAGGACTATTTTCTCTCAGTTTATAGACAATAGATCAGTGATTCTCGTTGGGGGTCTAATCAGATCGTATCACTCCGTCTTGCATGTAATGTGTAATCAGTGGAGGTAGACTATGTTTGGGGTGGTTGTGATAAGACCATCGGACATTTTGAATCACAAAACATGCTCAGGTTGTTTAGGGACGGATTCTTTTTCAATCAGACACATGTTTGGTTTCCTTGACCTACGGTACCTCAAACGTTAAACGACACAGGGCTTAATTTAGTGGTTTTGGATTACTATTACCCATCTCTTATATGAGTAGATGCTTCCTGTTTTAAGTTTAAATGCATATGTGGGGGACATAGGTTCGTAAACAAATACACTTAGGAAACTCTGGTGGGCTCCATTGAACTCCAAACTTAGTTGAGATTGATGTGTTGAAATAGCTTCTTTGTCTCTCTTACTTGGCAGTCAAAATATGAGAGGATGGGTGGGAGGCATACAAGCGTTAGAGAGGAATACAATGTACACCACAGACATGAGAATGAGACACTTCGTTGGATACGAGTGTGAAAGAGAGGGGGAGAGTGATCACAAAGTGATCCTAGGGCAGTGGAGAAGCCAGGCTTCTGGAACAGACTTGGTCCAGAACACGCAAATCAAAGTAAAGACATGGTGTAGTCTGTTTCTTTATAAACAGCGTAGTGTCCATGCCTGCTTACCAAATTGCACCCTATTCCCAATATAGTGCACTACTTTCGTGGTCTGTCCGTCCGTCTGTGTATGGCTTGTCAAAAGGCTCCTTCAGATTACATATGTAATCCCTGTGGAGTATAGGGTTAGGGTGACAACATATTAAAACACTGAGGAATGTCCAGCAGGCAGCTGAAAAGTCTACTAGCTACCAGCAGGCAGCTGTTGTAGAAGCAAGGATTCAGTCCTTCCACTGGTCTAAGCCTTTCTAAGGGTGGGATCCTCTCCAGTGTTTTTACTCCAAACAAACCGACATGAACAGACTGTCACCCACCATCAGTTGAAGGAATGAAAGGAGAGAGGGATGAATGGGGGGATGGGGGAGACAGGGGGCGGGGGGAACGACGTAGTGGAAGAGAGGGAGGAAAGGAGAGAGGGATGAATGGGGGGATGGAGGAGACAGGGGCGGGGGGAACGACGTAGTGGAAGAGAGGGAGGAAAGGAGAGAGGGATGAATGGGGGGATGGGGGAGACAGGGGGCGGGGGGAAAGACGTAGTGGAGGAGAGGGAGGAAAGGAGAGAGGGATGAATGGGGGGATGGAGGAGACAGGGGGCGGGGGGAAAGACGTAGTGGAGGAGAGGGAGGAAAGGAGAGAGGGATGAATGGGGGAATGGAGGAGACGGGGTGAGGGGAACGACGTAGTGGAGGAGAGGGAGGAAAGGAGAGAGGGATGAATGGGGAAACGACGTAGTGGAGGAGAAGGAGGAGAGGAGAGAGGAGAGGAAAGTGTGTGTTGATGGTTTGTGTAGGGTGTCGTTAAGCAAATAGGGGTGAAGTGGAATCGGGAACGCCAGGAGGAGTCTGGGGCTGGTCAACTGGAATACTAGGAATGGTGATGCCAGAAGGAGTCTGGTGCTGGTCAACTGGAATACTAGGAATGGTGATGCCAGAAGGAGTCTGGTGCTGGTCAACTGGAATACTAGGAATGGCGATGCCAGGAGGAGTCTGGGGCTGGTCAACTGGAATACTAGGAATGGTGATGCCAGAAGGAGTCTGGTGCTGGTCAACTGGAATACTAGGAATGGTGATGCCAGGAGGAGTCTGGTGCTGGTCAACTGGAATACTAGGAATGGTGATGCCAGAAGGAGTCTGGTGCTGGTCAACTGGAATACTAGGAATGGTGATGCCAGAAGGAGTCTGGTGCTGGTCAACTGGAATACTAGGAATGGTGATGCCAGAAGGTTAGTGTAATGATACATGACAGACAACACAAGTTTAGGCACCTGCCCAAACTCTGTGTGCATGTGTGTGTGTGTGTGTGTGTGTGTGTGTGTGTGTGTGTGTGTGTGTGTGTGTGTGTGTGTGTGTGTGTGTGTGTGTGTGTGTGTCTCTGTGTGTGTGTGCATGTCTGCGTGTTAGCTTCTCTCAGACAGAGAGACAAACAGACAGCGAGAGAGAGAGAGAGAGAGACCCAGGAAAGAAACACATTTAGACCCAACAAAATTAGGAGAATCTTGAATACAGCCCAGCCATGCAATTTATAAACTTGATCTCCACTATAAAAAGCATCTAGACATTATCTCACATCTAACTAAATATTAGAGTTTTTCTTGGTCATTTTGAGAAACAACTCAGGACCCAAATTTGAGTCTCCCAGTGTCTTTGTTTTTCTCCTGTGTCCCTTCTGCCAAGTGGTCGGAGGCGAGTGTTTAACGCTCCATAACGTCGTCGGCACTCCCATTCACACTCAGTGAACGCTGTCAGTGGCTTTTCCCAAATAGAGGACGGGAATTTTAATAGGAGGCTCATAAATTGACCGCCGTTCCTCATCTCCCAACAGCAAAAACACCCACTCATTAAAAAGAGAGTTTCCTCTCTCCCTCTCGCAATTCCTGCTCTCCCTCTCTCAATTCTTAACAGTTATTTCGTAAACTCTCACTTTCTGTCTCTGTGTCTGTCTGTCTCTGTCTCTCTGTGTCTCTGTCTCTCTGTGTCTCTGAACATTATGATTGGTGTATCTGTGTCTGTGTCTGTGTCTGTGTCTTTCACTCTGTCATTGAAGGAAGGAAATTATCCTGGGTCAACTTTCATTTTAAGTGCAAACATCTGAATTATCCTGATGGTCTTCCTCAATGTGATAACCATTGTGGTCATTTTCTTCAAAGGCAAGAGGGAGGGAGGGAAGGGTGGTAAGGAAAGAGGGAGGGTAGAGGGAGAGAGCGGTGGTTAGGGGAGAGGAAGAGGATAGAGAGGGAGGGAGAGGTGGTAAGGGGAGAGGGAGGGTAGAGAGGGAGGGAGAGGTAGAAAGGGGAGAGGGAGGGAGAGGTGGAAAGGGGAGAGGGAGAGGTGGTAAGGGGAGAGGGAGGGTAGAGAGTGAGGGAGGGGTGGAAAGGGTAGAGGGAGGGTAGAGAGGGAGGGAGGGGTGGTAAGGGGAGAGGGAGGATAGAGAGGGAGGGAGAGGTAGAAAGGGGAGAGGGATGGTAGAGAGGGAGGGAGAGGTGGAAAGGGGAGAGGGAGAGGTGGTAAGGGGAGAGGGAGGGTAGAGAGGGAGGGAGAGGTGGAAAGGGAGAGGGAGGGGTGGTAAGGGGAGAGGGAGGGAGGGGTGGTAAGGGGAGAGGGAGGGTAGAGAGGGAGGGAGAGGTGGTAAGGGGAGAGGGAGGGTAGAGAGGGAGGGAGAGGTAGAAAGGGGAGAGGGAGGGAGAGGTGGAAAGGGGAGAGGGAGGGAGAGGTGGTAAGGGGGTCTGTGTATCAGTGGAGAGAGAACTCATAATGCCTCTAATGCTGGCTTGAAACATTTCCATACCACATATACGTCCCACATGGCACCGTATTCCCTTCATAGTGCACTACTTTTGACCAAAGCACCATGGCCCCTCGTCAAAAGTAGTGCACTATATAGGGAATAGAGTGCCATTTGGTACTCAGCACAATCTGGTCTGGCCCAGTATCCAACTGGCTGGATGACCTGAAATAACCTCAGTGTGTTATGTTCTCCCAAAATCTGCCGAGGTGTGTGTGTGTGTGTGTGCATGTGCGTGTGCATGTGCGCGTTAGCTTCCGTGCGTGTGTGTGCATGAGTGTGTGTCTTTGCGCCGAAGTAGGGTGAGCCGTGTCTTCAATAATACTGAGAGGAACCCAGGATACAAACAACGGATACCGACCATGGATACCAATCATAGATACCGACCCAGGATACAAACAACGGATACCGACCACGGATACCAATCATAGATACCGACCCAGGATACAAACCACATATACTGACCACAGATACGGACCACAGATATGGACCACGGATACCGACCACAGATACGGACCACGGATACCGACCACAGATACGGACCACGGATACCGACCACGGATACCAATCATAGATACCGACCCAGGATACAAACCACAGATACTGACCACAGATACGGACCACGGATACCGACCACGGATACCAATCACAGATACGGACCACGGATACCGACCACGGATACCGACCACAGATACCAGACACGGACGCTGACCACGGATACCAAACACAGATACCGACCACAGATACGGACCACGGATACCGACCACAGACACCAACCACGAACGCTGACCACGGATACCAAACAACGGATACCGACCACGGATACCGACCACGGATACCGACCACAGATACCAGACACGGACGCCGACCACGGACACCAACCACGGACACCAACCACAGATACCAAACACAGATACCTTACCTCAGAAATCTACACACAATACCCCATAATGACAAAGCGAAAAAAAAAGTTTTTAGAAATGTTAGCAAATGTATTAAAAATAAAAAACAGAAACACCTAATTTACATAAGAATTCATGATATGGAAAGGCACACACCTGTCTATGTAAGGTCCCACAGTTGATAGTGCATGTCAGAGCAAAAACCAAGCCATGAGGTCAAAGGAATTGTCTGTAGAGCTCCGAGATAGGATTGTGTTGAGGCACAGATCTGGGGAAGGGTACCAAAACATTTCTGTAGCATTGAAGGTCCTCAAGATCACAGTGATCCATCATTCTTAAATGGAATAAGTTTGGAACCACCAAGACTCTTCCTAGAGCTGGCCACCCAGACAAACTGAGCAATCAGGGGAGAAGGGCCTTGGTCAGGGAGGTGACCAAGAACCCAATGGTCACTCTGACAGAGCTCTAGAGTTCTTCTGTGGAAAGGCACCTAAAGGACTCTCAGACCATGAGAAACAAAGTTCTCTGGTCTGATGAAATCAAGATTCAACTCTTTGGTCTGAATGCCAAGCGTCACGTGGGGAAGAAACCTGGCACCATCCCTACGGTGAAGCACGGTGGTGACAGCATCATGCTGTGGGGATGTTTTTCAGCTGCAGGGACTGGGAGACTAGTCAGGATCGAGGTAAAGATGAACGGAACAAAGTACAGAGAGATCCTTGATGAAAACCTGCTCCAGAGCATTCAGGACCTCAGACTGGGGCGAAGGTTCACCTTCCAACAGGACAACGACCCTAAGCACGCAGCCAAGACAACACAGGAGTGGCTTCAGGACACGTCTCTGAATGTCCTTGAGTGGCCCAGCCAGAGCCCGGACTTGAACCCAATCGAACATCTCTGGAGAGACCTGACAATAGCTGTGCAGCAATGCTCCCCATCCAACCTGACAGAGCTTGAGAGGATCTGCAGAGAAGAATGGGAGAAACTCACCAAATACAGGTGTGCCAAGCTTGTAGCATCATACCCAAGAAGACTCAAGGCTGTAATCTGCCAAAGGTGCTTCAGCAAAGTACTGAGTAAAGGGTCTGAATACTTATGCAAATGTGATATTTTATTTGTTAATTTTTAAGAAATTGCCAAACATTTCTAAAAACGTGTTTTTGCTTTGTCTTTATGGGGTATTGGGTGTAGATTGATGAGGGGGAAAAAAAACATATTCATCAATTTTAGAATAAGGCTGTAACATAACGAAATGTGGAAAAAATCAAGGGGTCTGAATACTTTCCAAATGCACTGTAAATCACATGGTATTTCAGAGTTCACAACTTTCTCAGACAGAGTATGTGGGAGGAGACTGCTGATATAGGGAGGAGGGGTTGTTATTGAGTAGTGAGAAATTAGACTAATTATAGGGGGAGGGTTT
>NC_042992.1:10861847-10952554 GCF_901001165.1 Salmo trutta | reverse complement strand
TCTCTTTCTCTTTTCCCTTTCTCTCCTCTCACTCTCCCCCTTTTTCTCTCCCCATCACTCTCTCTCTCTCTGTGGTGCTAAATGAAGGTCTGTGGTTAGGGTGTATTTACTGCCCAGCAGAGTAGAGCAGCAGGCCAGACCTCTGTAGAGCAGGTACGACCTCTAAGTGGTTTACACCTCACATGACCCTCCCTCTTCCTTTCTCACTAGTGTGATCTTCATTCTCTCCATCTACCCGTTCATCATCTTTCTATCGAACAATGTCTTCATTCCAACTCCTCTCATCATTCCATCCTTCCTTCCGTCTATCTCTCTATCTCTCCGTGTCCTCCTTGTCTCTCTATACTGGGTCTGGGTCTCTGGGTCTGGGTCGCTGGGTTGCTGGGTCTCTGAGTCTGGGCACCTGGGTCGCTGGGTCTCTGGGTCTGGGTCGCTGGGTCTCTGGGTCTGGGTTGCTGGGGCTCTGGGTCTCTCAGTCTGGGTCGCTGGGTCTCTGGGTCTCTGGGTCTGGATTCTCTGGGTCTTTTTTTAACGTTTTTTTTAATACATATGAACATTTGGAGCTACTTTTTAAGTCAATACCTCAACTTGTGCAATACGTTAGGAGATAAAGAACATTGCGTTCTTCATTTCACCTGTCACATTACTATGAAGCTTACGGTAGTCCCCAGTCACGTGTCACGTGGTGTTTGTTTACAAGCACACAATGACGAGGAGAGACTGGAGCCTTGTGAGTCACACACTGTTGTGCAGCATGCGCCAGGTTATCTAACTACATGATGGAATTCACAATTAAATGTTTGCCAGCTAGATATCTTTAACTATTAAGTTAACTCTCTAAATGATCTGCAGTAGTTCATTTGATTTGTTCATTTAGTAGCTACTTATGGTTGGCTTCTTCCAAAATCAAGCATTCGCTTGGTAACAGCAGAGAATCCACTCCTGGATAAAGAGCCTTTCTGGCTAATATTTGTTATGTGCGTGCAACAAACTGTGAGTTGAATTTTTGAGTTACTTTTATACTTGTATAGTTCAGGTCAGAAGCTGTACAAAATGTTCGCAATGTGCCCATTAGCATTTAGTTAGCCTTCTGAGTCTCTGGGTCTCTGGGTATGAGTCTCTGTGTCTAGGTCTGGATCACTGGGTCTTTGGGTCTGGGTCTAGATCTCGGAGTCTTGGGGTCTGGTTCTGGGTCTCTGGGTCTGTGGGTCTGGGTCTGGGTCTCTGGGTCTGGGTCTCTGGGTATGAGTCTCTGTGTCTAGGTCTGGGTCTCTGGGTCTGGGTCTCTGGGTCTGTGGGTCTGGGTCTCTGGGTCTCTGTCTCTGGTTCTGGGTCCCTGGGTCTGGGTCTCTGGGTATGAGTCTCTGTGTCTAGGTCTGGGTCACTGGGTCTTTGGGTCTGGGTCTAGGTCTCTGAGTCTTAGGGTCTGGTTCTGGGTCTCTGCGTCTATGTCTCTGGTTCTGGGTCCCTGGGTCTGGGCCTCTGGGTATGAGTCTCTGTGTCTAGGTCTGGGTCACTGGGTCTTTGGGTCTGGGTCTAGATCTCTGAGTCTTAGGTTCTGGTTCTGGGTCACTGGGTCTTTGGGTCTGGGTCTCTGAGTCTGGGTCTTTGGGTCTCTGGGTCTCTGGTTATGTCTCTGTGTCTAGGTCTGGATCATTGGGCCTTTGGGTCTGGGTCTAGGTCTCTGAGTCTTAGGGTCTGGTTCTGGGTCTCTGAGTCTTTGGGTCTGGGTCTGGGTCTCTGAGTCTGGGTCTCTGGGTCTCTGGGTCTCTGGTTATGTCTCTGTGTCTAGGTCTGGATCACTGGGCCTTTGGGTCTGGGTCTAGGTCTCTGAGTCTTTGGGTCTGGTTCTGGGTCTCTGGGTCTGTGGGTCTGGGTCTGGGTCTCTGGGTCTCCACGTCTCTCGGGTCTCTGGGTCTAGGTGTCTGGGTCGCTGGGTCTGGGCTGATTCAAATGCTTGGCTATAGACTCCAGGTAATTAATATCTCACTTAACAAGGTGCTGTTTGTACAGATGGACCCCCTTCTTTTGAACTGACCATCCTTTTGGCCATGCTATTTCCTCTCTCCCCTTACCGCCAGCTATCACATGCTGTCAAAACACTGAGCCTCACGGGCCTCGAACAGACCCAAGCACTGGAGGACAAGAGTACAGGAGCGCTCCTGTGTGTGTGTGTGCCGTGTGTGTGCCGTGCGTGTGTGTGTGTGTGTGCGCCACGCGTGTTTGGGTGTGCCGCGCGTGTTCGGGTGTGCCGCGCGTGTTCGGGTGTGCCGCGCGTGTGTGCGTGTGCCGCATATGTGTGTGTGCCGTGCGCGCATCTGTGTGTCTGCGTATGTGCAAGGGGTGCCAGAAAGGAATCATTGAATAGCTTGGCGTGGCTGTCCGTGGTGGGATTGGCATGGGTTCATCCCAGAAGCCACAATGGCTGGCCTTCCTCTCATTAAGGAGTGCTCAGGCTCACAACCCCCAGAAACCACACAGCCGTGGGGGCTACAGCCAAGCACTAGAGGTCCCACCAGAAACCCCATGGCCGTGGGGGCTACAGCCCAGCACTAGAGAGGTCCCACCAGAAACCCCACATTCCTGGGGGCTACAGACCAGCACTGGAGAGGTCCCACCAGAAACCCCACAGTCCTGGGGGCTACAGACCAGCACTGGAGAGGTCCCACTAGAAACCCCACATTCCTGGGGGCTACAGACCAGCACTGGAGAGGTCCCACCAGAAGCCCCACAGTCCTGGGGGCTACAGACCAGCACTGGAGAGGTCCCACCAGAAGCCCCACAGTCCTGGGAGCTACAGACCAGCACTGGAGAGGTCCCACCAGAAGCCCCACAGTCCTGGGAGCTACAGCCCAGCACTGGAGAGGTCCCACCAGAAGCCCCACAGTCCTGGGAGCTACAGCCCAGCACTGGAGAGGTCCCACCAGAAGCCCAACAGTCCTGGGAGCTACAGCCCAGCACTAGGTCTTGTGTTAACCATTAGAAAGCCATGACCCAGGGCCTCCTGAGTGGTGCAGTTTGGCCGGCAGGGATGTCCTTGTCCCATTGCGCACTATTGACTCCTGTGCCGGGCGCAGTGCACGCTGACACGATCGCCAGGTGTATGGTGTTTCCTCCAAAACTTTGGTGCGGCTGGCTTCCAGGTGAAGTGGGCATTGTGTCAAGAAATAGTGCGACTTGGCTGGGTTGTGTTTCGGCAGACGCACAGCTCTCGACTTTCGCCTCTCCCGGGTCTGTACAAGAATTGCAGCAATGAGACAAGACTGTGATTGGATACCATGAAATTGGGGAGAAAAATAATATTTATTTTTTAAATAAAAAAATAAAATATGTAACTATAACTGCCCCCCCCCACTCTTTCCAGCCATTTTCTGCCCCGCCCTTCCTTGTCCTGCCCCGCCCTGTCCTTCCCTGTCCTGCCCCGCCCTTCCTTGTCCTGCCCCGCCCTGTCCTTCCCTGTCCTGCCCCGTTCTGTCCTGTCCTGCCCCGCCCTTCCCTGCCCTTCCCTGCCCTGTCCTGTCCTGCCCTCTCCTACCCCGCCCCGCTCTGTCCCGCCCCGCCCTGTCCGGCGCTGTCCCGTCATGTCCTGCACTGTCCTGCCCTTCCCTGTCCCACCCTGTTCCGCCCTGCCTCGCCCTGTCTTGCCCCGTCCTGCCCCGCCCTGCCCCGCCCTGTCTTGCCCCGTCCTGACCCGCCCTGTCCTGCCCCGCTGTGTCCAGGCTCCTCCTTATGTGTTTATGACTTTTTCATCCCTATATCTCCCTTTCTCTCTTGTTTTGTCTCAGTCTCTCTTTAATTATCTCTATAACTCTTTCGCTTTCTCTCTTTATACCTCTCCGGGTTATGTGTCTGTCTCCTAGTGTTTTCTAGTTACATGTTTGGGTGCTGTTTGCATGCTGAAATTGCCAGTTGAAACATTTCCTTCCAACTTTCTTTCTTTCTCTCTCCCTCCCCTTTCTCTTTTATTCATTACAAAGTGGGAATACGACTGAGAACACACAACCAGACACGATGTCTCTCCAGTGCCAGAGAAGGCTTCTTTGAAGGCGTGTAGAAAAGAACGCCAGTGTTTTCTGTAAAAACAATCGTTTTATGGTTTTCAGGGAGCTAAGCATTGCTGGTTGGCAGGAGAAATTACAAAACAGGGAGGGAGTAAGGGAGGTGAAGAAAAATAAAAAGTACAAATATTACAGTGTGGGGTTCTCAGCCTACAGATCATCTGTGGACAGAGAGATTGAAACAAAGAGAGAGAGAGATCGATACAGAGAGAGAGAGAGCGAGAGAAAGAGAAGGAAAGAGAGAGAGAAAGAGAGAGAGAGAAGGAAAGAGAGAGAGAAAGAGAGAGAAGGAAAGAGAGAGAGAAAGAGAGAGAGAGAGAGAGAGAGAAGGAAAGAGAGAGAGAAAGAGAGAGAGAGAGAGAGGGAGCGAGAGAGAGAGAAGGAAAGAGAGAGAGAAAGAGAGAGAGAGAGAAAGAGAGAAAGAGAGAGAGAAGGAAAGAGAGAGAGAAAGAGAGAGAGAGAAGAAGGAGAAAGACAGAGAGGTCCTGAAGGCTTGACTCCACTCTTTGTTACTCCTCGTAAATGAGGAGAAACAATCTTTGAACCTGTCTGTGTATTCAGCCGGAAACCATAAACGGTCGGGAGTCTTAACCAGACCCATGCACACGTAATTGTTACAATCAAACAGACATAAGCATGTAGGAGTGCTGCTCTGCCCCAAATTACCCCTGACATGTGGATCCAATAGTAGGGAGTAAAAGTAATGAATATATTACTTTGCCGAATCTCGTTTTACCTTGTGGGAATGCCTATGTGTTCCCAGATAATGGAGGTGTGTATGTCTGTATGTTTGTGTGTGTTAAAATGTACATTAAGTGTGTGTGTTGAGTTCTTAGTCCTCTGAGGGGTCTATTTTTATACCTTTATATAACTAGGCAAGTCGGTTAAGAACAAATTCTTATTTACAATAACGGCCTACCCCGGCCTAACCCTAACAGCGCTGGGCCAATTGTGCGCCGCCCTATGGGACTCACAATCACCGCCAGTTGTGATACAGCCTGGAATCGAACCAGGGTCTGTAATGACACCTCTAGCACTGAGATGGAGTGCCTTAGACCGCTGCACCACTCGAGGTCTAACGTGAATGAAAACAACAGTTGTCTCAGGAGTGGTCCCAGTCCTCTGAGGGTCTAATCTTAGTGAAAACAACAGGTGTCTCAGGAGTGGTCCCAGTCCTCTGAGGGTCTAACCTTAGTGAAAACAACAGGTGTCTCAGGAGTGGTCCCAGTCCTCTGAGGGGTCTAACCTTAGTGAAAACAACAGGTACTGCATAGTTTCCTCATGACTCAAAGCGAGGCGACCATCTCTGTTGACGTCATTTTCTACGTTATATTACAATATACTGTATGCTAGCTTCCAGTCTAACTTACATGAACATGGGTCAACAATGACCAAGGCCAAGGCTGGGATCTCACACGTACATCCTAACATGCTTGACTGTGTTATATCTTACCGTCCTACAAATTCCAGTGGATAGTATCCATGGAGACAGATTCCAGAGCCTAATTTCTGTAGACCATATCATCTCAGCCTTTATTAGACTTTCTAGAATACCTGGTCCACATTAACATGCCTTGTAAAATATTTCCCATACCTAAGAGTGTGTGTGTTTGTGTGTTTGATCCGGTTCAGCGAGCTAACATTAATGGGCATGTCTGAGACCTCGGGTAACAACTGGTTTCCTATTCCACAGAAGCAGCTATGGACCCTGGTATTACTGTGTTATTATATAATGGTGTGTTAAAACACAGGATATATGGACCCCAGGACACACTGGCTCAGACTTATACGCGTCGCGACACATATAAAAAGCATAGAAATATGTACATTGTTTCAAGATGAACTAATACATAGGATGCCATTTCCTCACTCGCACCAGGCATTTGAGAAGTTCACGCAGGCCTCCCGATGCAGCGGTCTAAGCACTGCATCGCAGTGCTAGAGACGTTACAACAGATCCAGGTTCAATCTCGGGGTGTGTTGCAGCCGACCGGGAGACCGATGAGGCTGCGCACAATTGGCCCAGCGTCGTCTGGGTAAGAGGAGAGTTTGGCCTTGCTGGGATTTCCTTTCCTATCACACTCTAGTGACTCCTTGTGGCGGGCCGGGCACATGCAAGCTGACTCAGTTCGACAGCTGTATGGTGTTTCCTCTGACACATTGGTGTGGTTGGCTTCTGGGTTAAGTGAGCTGTGTGTCAAGAAACAGTGCGGGGTCGTTGTCAAGGCTGTGGGTAACTGGTGAAAAGGAGTCAGGCGCAGGAGAGCTGAGATGCGTGGACAAGGTATTTAATACACGAAAACCACCAGTATAGAAACAATACAACGAGTGTGTGAAATATACGGGTACCACGAAAATTACACGGGTGCATAGTACAAAACCCTGCAACAAAATACCAGCCGTCAGATACAGCCATCAACATAGAACAAACACGCACAATGACATGTGGGAAACAGAGGGTTAAATAATGAACAGGTAATGGGGGGAATTGAAACCAGGTGTGAAAAACCCACAGACAAAACAAATGGAAAATGAAAAGTGGATCGGCGATGGCTAGAAGACCGGTGACGTCGACCGCTGAGCGCTGCCCGAACAAGTAGAGGGACTGTTTCGTGTTTCGGAAAACGCATGGCTCTTGACCTTCGCCTCTCCCGAGACCGTACGGGAGTTGAAAAAAGGGGTAAAAAATATCAAAAATAAGTTTACTCAGGATGTGTCTCAAATGGCACCATATTCCAATATAACGCTCTTGTTTTTTGGTCTCTTTTGTAGAAAGAGGGAAAATCTGTGTTTTGTAGATCAATTGTTTTATTATATGTTGAAGGCAAGAAATAGGCAGAATCCATTTTTGGTGACCTCAGTGTGGCCAGGTCACCCGTGATACAAGAAAGTATTCAACATCAGGAGGTGATGTGGAAACCGGCCACTAGGAGCAACAGAAAGTTCTGTTACCTTCGTTTTGGTTTTACTAAGGCGTTGTGGACGGGAATGGTGGATAGGAACAAGCATCTGCCTCTGATTCCAAAGGTTGCAAATTCAAATCCAATCCAATCCAATTCAAATGTGGTTTTTGAGATTTTTGATTTAAGCCAATCCCAAACCTTAACCCTTAAATTGTAAAGCCTGTCAAATTCAACTGTACGTCTAAACACTGCTTCTGATTCCAAAGATTGCAAGTTTGAATCCAGCGATACATTTCGTTAATAAGCCTATCCCAAAACGTAACCCTTACCTTAACCATTCAGAGTTAATGCATAACTTTAAGAATTTGGAGTTAATGCCTTAACTTAACCTTAAACACTTCAAAATGTGATGTGTGAAGCTACTTTGAAATGTGACGTTTGAGAAACATGGATGAACATCTTATTCCGGCATAAGACTGTGACAGCAGACCGGTGGTTACAGTTGCCTACCCTGGCACACATATGCAAGAGTCAGCAGGGGTTTGAATCCAGTCCGCTGCCCTTTGACTCAAGGATGAATTACTATTAATGACAAATTAATTCCACGTGGTTACAGGGTTAATTCTGCATGGTTACAGGATTAAAACAGAAACAACACAAAGGTTAACTGTTTTGGTATTCATTCTGAGTAGTTAAGGTTAGGGATGGGCTATGGTTCGGGGAAAGCTTAAAACAAAAACAATTTAAACGATGCTCCTACTGTATGTATCATGAGTATTCATAGCCTTCTTAGTGCTTGCAAGAGCATTATGAACTGCAGTAGCACAGTGGTCGAAGCAGCGCACTCCGGCTCCGAGCCTCATGAGCGTGGGCGTGACCTCTCAGTTAAACACCATTAACCCCTTCATCTCCAAGGCGGCACCATTCTGAGTTGAATCCCAGTGAAAAAAACACCTTGGTCGTATTTGAAGAATTTTCCTGAACCCTGTAGTTTATGTGTTTAGGGAAAAGACTTTCACGAAGCAATAAATATACGTCATCCTTTTCTTTTCGCCCAGTGGGAACCATCTTGTCTTTCACGACAGGTTGTAAAAACGACAAAATTACAGAAGATTTAATCGTATAAAAGAAGATACCTGGACGTTCAGAGCAGGGGTTTGGAATCTTGAGGAAAACACCACTGTTGGATCTCACTCCTTTGATCTCTCACCTTTCACCTCATATCAAAGGCATCCTGGGATAAATACATCCTCTAGCTGTCTGTCAGAACTTTTCTTTACCTGCTCCAGAAGACCAGGAGTGTCACGAATCCCACCGAAGGTGGCTCCCCTGCCTGCTCGAGCGGTGCTCGGCGGTCGTCGTCGCCGGCCTACTAGCCACCGCTGATCCCTTTTTCCTTTTCTGTTTGTAATGTCTTATTGGTTGCACCTGTTCCCTATTGTGTTCTTGATTTGTGTTTTATTTAAGCCTGCTTAGCCCGCCCAGGTTTGTGCGGGATTACGTTTACTGTTGTGTTTATTTTTGGATGTGCTGGCTTACGTACTGTTATTTTTCTCTCCGGACTGTTTTGCCCATTGTATTTGGGTTGGTAATTTGTTTTACGCGCCCGTTGGTTTTGGCATTGACCGTTTTGTGCCGGGAAGAATAAAAGTTGCTTATCTTCACCACTGCTCTCTGCGCTTGACTCTACCACTACTCCTAGTAACTCGTGACAAGGAGGTGACGATGGGACACAGTTCTCTTGGTTTCCCAGGCCTCGGCTCCCTAGGCTTGATGAGTTTCCAACCTCCTTCCTACTGGGTTAGAGCGGACAATAATGCCTGATTACAAACAATGTTATTCATCACAGATCCAGATTCTGACTAGCGTGACAATGGGACGGGATTGGAGGGAAACACCTTGCATTCTCAAGCGTAGACCCTTTCATTTGTATTTTCTAAGGTTTTGATTCAAAGATGTTCCATTGTCTCTACAGTACATGCCAGGGAATTATATGTAAGGACAGAGGGAAAAGGGATAGATAGATAGATAGATAGATAGATAGATAGATAGATAGATAGAAAGTATGTGGACACCCCTTCAAATTAGTGGATTCGGCTATGTCAGCCACACCTGTTGATGACAGCTGTATAAAATCGAGCACACAGCCATGCAATCTCCTTATATAAACATTGGCAGTAGAATGGCCTTACTGAAGAGCTCAGTGACTTTCGATGTGCCACCATCATTTTTATTTTATTTATTTATTTCACCTTTGTTTAACCAGGTAGGCTAGTTGAGAACAAGTTCTCATTTGCAACTGCGACCTGGCCAAGATAAAGGGTAGCAATTCGACACATACAACAACACAGAGTTACACATGGAATAAACAAAACATACAGTCAATAATACAGTAGAACAAAAGAAAACAAAAAGTCTATATACAGTGAGTGCAAATGAGGTAAGTTAAGGCAATAAATAGGCCATGGTGGCAAAGTAATTACAATATAGCAATTAAACACTGGAATGGTAGATGTGCAGAAGATGAATGTGCAAGTAGAGATACTGGGTTGCAAAGGAGCAATATAAATAAATAAATACAGTATGGGGATGAGGTAGGTAGATAGATGGGCTGTTTACAGATGGGCTATGTACAGGTGCAGTGATCTATGAGCTGCTCTGACAGCTGGTGCTTAAAGCTAGTGAGGGAGATATGAGTCTCCAGCTTCAGAGATTTTTGCAGTTCGTTCCAGTCATTGGCAGCAGAGAACTGGAAGGAAAGGCGGCCAAATGAGGAATTGGCTTTGGGGGTGACCAGTGAGATATACCTGCTGGAGCACATGCTACGAGTGGGTGCTGCTATGGTGGCCAGTGAGCTGAGATAAGGCGGGGCTTTACCTAGCGGAGACTTGTAGATAACCTGTAGCCAGTGGGTTTGGCGACGAGTATGAACGGAGGGTCAACCAACGAGAGGGTACAGGTCGCAATAGGATGCCACCTTTCCAACAAGACAGGATGTCAAATCTCTGCCCTGCTAGAGCAGCCCTGGTCAATTGTAAGTGCTGTTATTGTGAAATAGAAATGTCTAGGAGCAACAACGGCTCAGCTGCAAAGTCGTAGGCCACACAAGCTCACAGAAAGGGACCGCCGAGTGCTGAAGTGCGTAGCATGTAGAAATCGCCTGTCCTAGGTTGCAACACTCACTAGCAAGTTCCAAACTGCCTCTGGAAGCAACGTCAGCACAATAACTGTTCATTATTCATGAAATGTGTTTCCATGGCCGAGCTGCCTCACGTCAGCTAGAGTGATGTAAAGCTTGCCGCCATTGGACTCTGAAGCAGTGGAAACGCTTTCTCTGGAGTGATGAATCACGCGTTACCATGTGGCAGTCGAATCTGTGTTTGGCAGACACTAGGAGAACGCTTCCTGCCCCAATGCATTGTGCCAACTGTAATGTTTGGTGGGGGAGGA
Source organism: Salmo trutta (assembly GCF_901001165.1). Lineage (NCBI taxonomy): Eukaryota > Metazoa > Chordata > Actinopteri > Salmoniformes > Salmonidae > Salmo > Salmo trutta. The sequence goes on along the minus strand of NC_042992.1, from coordinate 10,942,143 downwards.
ATAATGGTCTGGTGCTGGTTTTAATGGTTCAGACTAGGCCCCTTAGTTCCAGGGAAGGGACATTTTTACACTCCAGCATTCAATGACATTCTATTCTAAGTTGGAAGCATTCTATGCTTCCAATTTAGAATAGATATAGACAGATGTAGAAAAGAGGGAGAGGAAGAGAGAGAGAGAGAGAGAGAGAGAGAGAGAGAGAGAGAGATGATAGAGCAAGTTGTCTTTCTATGGTTTGATTAGGCTGAGTGCATATGCAACACAAGTCTTCAGGGTTATGTCTAGTTCAAGCTGGCTCCAAAGTAATTCGACTTATAAGAAACCCAGAAACCCGTGCATATGACTTTTATTTGTGGTTGAAAAACCCAGGATTTCACCTAAACGAATGTGACTCTTTAGGACTTGAGCTGTTTCCTGCTGCTTTTCAACTCTGTGATAACGCTGTCTTCAAGCTCTTCAGGGCCTGATGGCGATAAGTGCTTCGCAGTTTGCCTTCGTGTGAACCTGGCGTTTCTACCCCGCTGGCGAGGAGAGATAGGGAATGGGGGCCAGGCCACAATAAAGGGCCAAGTCTGAAACTGAAGCCTTTAGCTGGAATTAGGGTGTCAAGTGTCCTTCCACAGACTTTTCATCAGCAACGTTTGATTGGACTCTCAGCTTCTCTCTTAGCAAACTCCAGTCGTGTGACTTTATCTGTGGTGTACTCCTCTAATATTGTGACATCTCCGTTTGTGACCACACACACACACACACACACACACACACACACACACACACACACACACACACACACACACACACACACACACACACACACACACACACACACACACACACACACACACACACACACACACATACAATTACATACATAATCACACACGCACACACACAAACACACTCCCGCACCCATACATCAAGAGGCCGTTTGGAATGTTTTGTTTCAGATTAATCCGAGATTTATAAGTAGCCTAATTGGATTTGATTTGTTTCACCACTAATCAAAAGTGAATAAAATTGCACACAAAGGGAACCAAAATCCACAGAGGAAGCTATAGATAGTTAAATTGACCTTTTTTTAAAGGACCTTTTTTTCAATTTTCGCCTAAAATGACATACCCAAATCTAACTGCCTATAGCTCAGGCCCTGAAGTAAGGAAACACTTTGAGGTTTGTGGAAATGTGAAAGGAATGTAGGAGAATGTAACACATTAGATCTGGTAAAAGATAATACAAAGAAAACAAAAAAAAATGTTGTACTGTCATGTTTGAAATGCAAGAGAAAGGCCATAATGTATTATTCCAGCCCAGGTGCAATTTAGATCTTGGCCACTAGATGGCAGGAGTGTCTGTGCAAAGTTTTAGACTGATCCAATGAACCATTGTATTTCTGTTCAAAATGTTGTATCAAGACTACCCAAATGTGCCTAATTTGTTTATTAATAACTTTTCATGTTAAGACATGTGCACTCTCCTCAAACAATAGCATGGTATTCTTTCACTTTCACTATAAATTGGACAGCGCAGTTCGATTAACAAGAATTTAAGCTTTCTGCCAATAACAGATATGTCTATGTCCTGGAAAATATTCTTGTTACTTACAACCTCATGCTAATCACATTAGCCTACATTAGCTCAACTGTCCCGCAGGGGACCCATCAATCCTGAAGAAGACACACACACACACACACACACACACACACACACACACACACACACACACACACACACACACACACACACACACACACACACACACACACACACACGATGCTTTGCAATACTGATGATCTAGCACCACTAGCTCTACCATCTTCACTAGCTTGATGGCCACAATATAAGCAGACAATATAAAGCAGACTCTGTCAAAGATTTCAGCCTTTTTTTAATCTTTTTTTTTACTCGCCAAGTCACCAAACCAAAGTTATTGGCCAATACTCAGTCTTGGATATTTGACCGAAACTGCATCAATCTCAATTCACCAGAAGTTTTGAACACACTGAATTGAAAAAGCATGAGTGTATGTTCGCAGTGGAGGCTGCTGAGGGGAGGACGGCTCATAATAATTTCTGGAACGGAGTCGATGGAATGCCATCAAACACCTGGACACCGTGTGCTTGATTTATTTGATACCATTCCACTGATTCCGCTCCAGCCATTACCACAAGCCCGTCCTCCCCAATTAAGGTGCCACCAACCTCCTGAGGTATGTTGATACCCTCATAGATCTTGCCTTATTTACACACACTGTTCAAGGCTGCTGGTTCCAATGGCCCAGCTAGGGAATGGTGCTTGATTTTGATAGAGTTGCGGTGTGATTCCCACATAATTCGTGCAAAATAACTGTGTTGTTTCGCATAAAACAAGTCTGGTTAATGACACCACATAGTAGGAGGCTGCAGCCCTCCTTGCATCTCCAGCTGTGACTGAGCTGTTCCTCATGTTGTTGGTCCCCCTCTTAGTCCCTCTTCACTTAACAGTACACAAATCTCCCTAGTCAGCTCAATGAGTACATAAAGATGGGAGGGAGGGAGAGAGAAAGAGAGAGAGAGAGAGGGGGAGAGAGAGAGAGAGAGAGCGAGAGCGAGAGAGAGAAAGAGGGGGGGTTGATGAGTCCCATATTTAGGCAAAGGAGCAACGCCCTTTATCAAAAACCAATTTCAAATTGCCGCTTTACCCGCTTGTGTTCTGGCTCTGGTACAACCCATTAGTTTCTGGATCAATCAGACGCCCCGAATGTGTTCGCATTCAATGAAGGGTCGGGGAGGTACTCACATCCAGACTCATTGCGGAGAAGAAACGAACATCCGTGGGTGTACAATATGTGGATGGATGTGCATTTCTACTTATACTGTAGTGTGTGTGTGTGTGTGTGTGTGTGTGTGTGTGTGTGTGTGTGTGTGTGTGTGTGTGTGTGTGTGTGTGTGTGTGTGTGTGTGTGTGTGTGTGTGTGTGTGTGGTCCATAGCCGAAACCATATGGTCACGGTTACAAGGTGGATTATTTTCAATGGTTGAATGATCAAAACATATTTCCCAATTCCCTCGCCACCTCCGCCACAGGAAAACAAATGAATCCTACATTTTAATGGCATTCCAGGGATTCTTTGTGCGTGGGGCTGCTGTTTCCGTGTTTCACGGATCTCAATGGTGTGGCAGGGGCAATCTGGCCTGGAATTTCTGGCTGGGAGATCAGAGGGGCTGATTTATATGGATGTACTTTATGGTTAGGGGAAGAGAGAGAGTAGAGGGAAGAGAGGGAAGAGAGGGAGGAAAGGGAAAAGAGGGAGGAGAGGGGAGAGAGAGGAGAGGGGAGAGAGAGGAGAGAGGGAAGAGAGAGGAGAGAGGGAAGAGAGAGAAGAGAGAGGAGAGAGGGAAGAGAGGGAAGAGAGGGAAGAGAGGGAAGAGAGGGAAGAGAGAGAAGAGAGGGAAGAGAGGGAAGAGAGGGAAGAGAGAGAAGAGAGGGAAGAGAGGGAGGAGAGGGGAGAGAGAGAGGAGAGGGAAGAGAGAGGAGAGAGAGAGGAGAGAAAAGAGAGAGAAGAGAGGGAAGAGAGGGAAGAGAGGGAAGAGAGAGGAAAGGGAACAGAGGGAAGAGAGAGTAGAGAGAGAAGAGAGAGTAGAGAGAGAATAGAGGAAAAAGGTAGGCAGACAGACAGAAATACACAGTACTCCACTTTAATGGAGGTCTGAGGCACGGAGACAAGCCAAGATGAGGAGGAGAGTCTGTAGGGTTCGGGTTAGGGTTGCGGGTTAGGGTCTGAGACAAGGAGCCAAGCTAAGGCGGGGAGAAGAGTCTGGGGGGTTGGGTTAGGGTTGTGAGTTAGGGTCTGGAGGGTTGGGGTTAGGATCTGAGACAGTGAGCCAAGTGGAAGCACAGAGAAGTGGAGGGTGAAGTCTGAGGGTTAGGGTTAGGTCTACCTCTGATAAGCCTCCCAGTAAAGCAATAAAAACAATCAAGCATCTCAGAAAGCGCTACAAATAGCCCACAGAAACTAGGTCCATGAAATCGATAACATGCTAGTACCAGGTAACATTCATATACTGACTCTGAAACTCACTTAGATAATACCTTTGATGATACAGTGGTAGCAACACATGGTTATAACATCTACATGAGAGACAGGAATGCCAATGGGGGTGGTGTTGCTATTTATATTCCTGTAAAGCTTAGAGAGGATCTCATACCAAATGCTGTTGAAGTAATATGGCTCCAGGTTCACCTGCCTATTCTTGTGGGGTGTTGCTATAGACCACCAAGTGCTAACAGTTAGTATATGGATAATGTGTGTGAAATGCTTGATAATGTATGGGATATAAACAGAGAGGTATAGGTTTCGTAAATTTTGGCTTTCTTCAAGCTCTTCATTTAAGAAAAAGCTTCAAACTGTAACCAATACCTGAAACCTGGTTCAGGTAATCAGTCAACCTACCAGGATATTTACAAATCATCCACATGTATTTATCAGATCTTTACTGATGCTGCAGACATTTGCTGCATATTGATGAGGAATTAAAAAATTGTATGTTTGAGAGAGACGAGGCAAAAGGAATGGCAAATAAGTCTGGCTGCACAGCTGATCGGCAAACAAACTGTACATTGAAAAATCATGTGACTAAACTAAACAAAAAGGAGAAGAAACTGTACTATGAAACAAAGATAAATTATATAAAGAATGATGTAATAAGCTTTGGAGCACCTTAAATTATATTTTGTGCAAAAACGCAAACTCAGCTCCTTTATTGATTGAATCAGATGGCTCATTCATCACAAAACCCACTGATAATGCAAACTACTGTAATTATATTTTCATTGGATTAGAAAACTTAGGCATGACATGCTAGCAACAAATTCTGAGCATCCATTCATAACTGACGAAAGTATGAAAGACAATCGTTGTCATTTTGTATTCCGCAAAGTGAGTGTGGAAGAGCTGAAAAAATGATGACAAGCGAACTGGGTCTGACGATTTGGATGGAAAATGAATGAGGATGATAGTGGACTATTGACACTCCTACTTGCCATCTCTTCGATCTAAGCTTACAGGACAGTGTGTGACCTCAGGCCTGGAGGGAAGAAAAAGTCATTCCGCTACCCAAGAATAGCAAAGAACCCTTTATTGGTCCAATCAGCTGACCAATCAGCCTGTTACCAACCTTTCGCAAACTATTAGAAAAAATGAGGTTTGATCAGATACAATGCTAATTCACAATAAACAAATGAACAACAGACTTTTAGCACTCTTATAGGGAAGGGCACTCAACATGTACGGCACTTACACAAATGACTGATGATTAGCTGAAAGAAATTGATGTTAAGATGATTGTTGGAGTTGTTTTTTTTACTTCAATGCAGCTTTTGACATTATCAATCATAATCTGCTGCTGTAAAAAATCATGTGTTATGGCTTTACATCCCCTGCTTTATTCTGGACCGAGAGTTACCTGTCACTGGCAGTGAGTAAAGCCAGTGTGCCTATGTATGGTGATGATTCAACACTAGATACGTCAGCTACCACAGCAAGTGAAATCACTGCAACACTTAATAAAGAGCTGCAGTCAGTTTTAGAATGAGTGGCAAGTTATAAGCTAGTCCTAAATATTTCAGAAACTTAAACCAAAAGCATTGTATTTTGGACAAATCATTCACTAGACCCTAAACCTCAACTAAATATTGTAAGGAATAATTTGGAAATTGAGGAGACTAAACTGCTTGGTGTTACCCTGGATTTCAAACTATAATGGTCAAAACATAATGATGCAACAGCAGCTAAGATGGGGAGAGGTCTGTCCATAATAAAGCTATGCTCTGCTTTCTTGACATTGCTATCAGCAAAACCAGTCATACCGGTCCTAGTTTTGTCGCATCTGGACTATTGCCCAGTCATATGGTCAAGTGCCACAAAAAGGGACATAGGCAAAATTCAGTTGGCCCAGAACAGAGTAGCAAAACAGAAGTACACCTTATCGAACAACTCAGACTGTGAAGAGACACACACACACACAGGCACACACACATGCATAATGCATGCACACACACTGTAACGACTTTCGTCGGAAGGAGTGGACCAAAGCGCAGTGTGGTAAGTGCTCATGATTTATTAAACAAAGAAACACTCGAACAAAAATAACAAAACGAAAAGCCAACAGTTCCGTCAAGTACAAAATACAAAACCGAAAACAACTACCCACAAACACAGGTGGGAAAACGGCTGCCTAAGTATGATTCCCAATCAGAGACAACGATAGACAGCTGCCTCTGATTGGAAACCATACTCGGCCAAAACAAAGAAATAGAATGCACAGAATGCCCACCCCACACCCTGACCTAACCAAATAGAGAAAAAACACGGCTCTCTAAGTTCAGGGCGTGACAGTACCCCCCCCCCCCCAAAGGTGCGGACTCCCGGCCGCAAACCTGAACATATAGGGGAGGGTCCGGGTGGGCATCTAATCTTGGTGGTGGCTCCGGTTCAGGGCATAGCCCCCGCTCCGCCAGCTGATCCCTCCGCTTTTGTATCACCGGACCGTCGTCGAAGGAACCGGACCGTGGATCATCGCCGGAGGCTCTGAACTGGGAAACCCCGCTGGAGGTTCTGGACTGCCGACCGCCGCTGGAGACGCCGGACCGCCGCTGAAGACTCCGGACTGCTAAATGTTGTATTGTAGATGTTGTATTGTAGATGTTGTATTGTAGATGTTGTATTGTAGATGTTGTAGATGTTGTATTGTAGATGTTGTAAATGTTGTATTGTAGATGTTGTATTGTAAATGTTGTATTGTAGATGTTGTATTGTAGATGTTGTAAATGTTGTATTGTAGATGTTGTATTGTAGATGTTGTATTATGTAGTGATATGTAGTGGTGTAATAAGTTGTTTTTGCCTTCATTTGTTGGGACCCAAGGAAGAGTAGCTGCTGCCTTGTTGGAAACTAGTGTGCATCCATAAAAAAAACAGGAAGAGTAGCTGCTGCCTTGGTGGGAATTAATGAGAATTAATGAGAATCCACAATAAACCCCAGGAAGAGTAGCTGCCGCCTTGGCGGGAACTAATGGGGATCCATAATAAACCCCAGGAAGATTAGATGCTGCATTGGCAGCAAGCCCCCATTCCCTCAAGCCCCTGAACCTGCTCCCTCAAGCCCCCGGTACCAGTTTCACCAAGCCCCCGGGACACGCTCCACCAAGTTCCCGGTACCTCTTCCACCAAGGCCCCGGTACCTCCTCCCCCAAGCCCCCGGTACCTGCTTCCCCACCCCCCGGTACTCACCCCCCAAGCACCCAGTACCCACTCCCCCATTACCCCGGTACCTGCTTCCCAACACCCCCGGTACCCGATCTCTCAAGCCCCCAGTACCTGCTTCCCAATGACCCCGGTACCTGGCTCCAAGTACCTGTTCTCCCAAGCCCCCGGGAATTCATAATAATCCCCAGGTAGAGTAGTAGCTGCCTTGGTGGGAACTAATGGGTATCCAAAATACACCCCAGGAAGAGTAGCTGCTGCCTTGGTTGGAACTAATGGGGATCCATAATAAATCCCAGGAAGAATAGATGCTGCATTGGCAGCAAGCCCCCACTCTCTCAAGCCCCCGGTGCCTGTTCCACCAAGCCACCGGTACCTGCTTCACCAAGCCCCCAGTACCTGCTCCCCCAAGCCCCCGGTACCTATTCCACCATGCCCCCGGTACCTATTCCACCAAGCCCCCGGTATCTGCTCCCCCAAGCCCCCGGGTTCTGCTCCCCCACGCCCCCGGTACCTGCTTCCCCAATCCCCCGGTACTCACCCCCCAGCACCCAGTACCTGTTCCTCCATGACCCCTGTTTCTGCTTCCCGACACCCCCGGTACCCGCTCCCCCAAGCCCCCAATACCTGCTTCCCGTACGTCCTTGGTACCCGCGCCCCCAATCCCCCAGTACCTGCTTCCCAGCGCCCCCGTTACCCGTTACCCACTCCCCCAAGCCCCCAGTACCTGCTTCCCGACGTCCCCGGTACCCACTCCCCCGCTCCCAGTACCCATTCTCCCAAGCCCCCGGTACTTACTCCACCAAGTCTCCAGCCCACTCCCCCACACCCTGTTACCTGTTCCCCCACACCCCCAGTGTCACCCAGGGTAATGTATGAGGTGCTGAGAGTCAGGAACTGTCAGTCATTACGAGCCCCAGGCCCCTAACATCTGTGTGTGTGCGTGTGTGGGTTGTGCGTGTGTGCGTGTGTGTGCGTGTGTGTCTGCGTGTGTGTGTGTCTGACATTATGGGCCCCATTCCCCTCACATCTGTCTCTGGCCCTGGACCCGTTACACCAGCCTGAACCTGACACTGCTACATCAAACACAGACACATACACACATGAACACACACACACACATATTGGAGTGTGCAGTATTGTTGTTTGTCTGTGTCTGAAACCTGAAGACTACAACTGTAATAACCTGAAAACTCTAACTATAATAACCTGAAGAATATAACTATAATAACCTGAAAACTATAACACTATAATAACCTGAAGACTATAACTATAATAACCTGAAGACTATAACACTATAATAACCTGAAGACTATAACTATAATAACCTGAAGACTATAACTATAATAACCTGAAGACTATAACACTATAATAACCTGAAGACTATAATACTATAATAACCTGAAGACTATAACTATAATAACCTGAAGACTATAACACTATAATAACCTGAAGACTATAACACTATAATAACCTGAAGACTATAACTATAATAACCTGAAGACTATAACTATAATAACCTGAAGACTATAACACTATAATAACCTGAAGACTATAACTATAATAACCTGAAGACTATAACACTATAATAACCTGAAGACTATAACTATAATAACCTGAAGACTATAACTATAATAACCTGAAGACTATAACACTGTAATAACCTGAAGACTATAACACTATAATAACCTGAAGACTATAACTATAATAACCTGAAGACTATAACTATAATAACCTGAAGACTATAACTATAATAACCTGAAGACTATAACAAAATAATAACCTGAAGACTATAACACTATAATAACCTGAAGACTATAACTATAATAACCTGAAGACTACAACTGTAATAACCTGAAAACTCTAACTATAATAACCTGAAGAATATAACTATAATAACCTGAAAACTATAACACTATAATAACCTGAAGACTATAACTATAATAACCTGAAGACTATAACACTATAATAACCTGAAGACTATAACTATAATAACCTGAAGACTATAACTATAATAACCTGAAGACTATAACACTATAATAACCTGAAGACTATAATACTATAATAACCTGAAGACTATAACTATAATAACCTGAAGACTATAACACTATAATAACCTCAAGACTATAACTATAATAACCTGAAGACTATAACACTATAATAACCTGAAGACTATAACTATAATAACCTGAAGACTATAACTATAATAACCTGAAGACTATAACACTGTAATAACCTGAAGACTATAACACTATAATAACCTGAAGACTATAACTATAATAACCTGAAGACTATAACTATAATAACCTGAAGACTATAACTATAATAACCTGAAGACTATAACACAATAATAACCTGAAGACTATAACTATAATAACCTGAAGACTATAACTATAATAACCTGAAGACTATAACACTATAATAACCTGAAGACTATAACTATAAAAACCTGAAGACTATAACTATAATAACCTGAAGACTATAACACTATAATAACCTGAAGACTATAACACTATAATAACCTGAAGACTATAACACTATAATAACCTGAAGACTATAACTATAATTACCTGAAGACTATAACACTATAATAACCTGAAGACTATAACTATAATAACCTGAAGACTATAACACTATAATAACCTGAAGACTATAACTATAATAACCTGAAGACTATAACTATAATAACCTGAAGACTATAACACTATAATAACCTGAAGACTATAACACTATAATAACCTGAAGACTATAATACTATAATAACCTGAAGACTATAACTATAATAACCTGAAGACTATAACACTATAATAACCTGAAGACTATAACACTATAATAACCTGAAGACTATAACTATAATAACCTGAAGACTATAACTATAATAACCTGAAGACTATAACTATAATAACCTGAAGACTATAACACTATAATAACCTGAAGACTATAACTATAATAACCTGAAGACTATAACACTATAATAACCTGAAGACTATAACACTATAATAACCTGAAGACTATAACACTATAATAACCTGAAGACTATAACTATAATAACCTGAAGACTATAACACTATAATAACCTGAAGACTATAACACTATAATAACCTGAAGACTATAACTATAATAACCTGAAGACTATAACTATAATAACCTGAAGACTATAACACTATAATAACCTGAAGACTATAACACTATAATAACCTGAAGACTATAACTATAATTACCTGAAGACTATAACACTATAATAACCTGAAGACTATAACTATAATAACCTGAAGACTATAACACTATAATAACCTGAAGACTATAACTATAATAACCTGAAGACTATAACTATAATAACCTGAAGACTATAACACTATAATAACCTGAAGACTATAACTATAATAACATGAAGACTATAACACTGTAATAACCTGAAGACTATAACACTATAATAACCTGAAGACTATAACTATAATAACCTGAAGACTATAACTATAATAACCTGAAGACTATAACACTATAATAACCTGAAGACTATAACACTATAATAACCTGAAGACTATAACTAGAATAACCTGAAGACTATAACACTATAATAACCTGAAGACTATAACTATAATAACCTGAAGACTATAACACTATAATAACCTGAAGACTATAACACTATAATAACCTGAAGATTATAACTATAATAACCTGAAGACTATAACTATAATAACCTGAAGACTATAATTATAATAACCTGAAGACTATAACACTATAATAACCTGAAAACTATAACTATAATAACCTGAAGACTTATTTAATGCTTATGCTTTAGCTCAGAGGGCATCATGGTCTTGAGGTGACTCTAACGGTAGGCACAGTAGACAATGAAAGATACAATCACAGGTATCAACTGTGTACTGCCAGCTGCTATGAAATCAGCATGCAATTAACTAATAGTGTGTGCCTTTTCAGAAACGCATACAGTAAAAACAAGTTTCATAATTGTATGCATTTAATGAGCTGTGATTGTAATAATAATACTTTTTGCTGATTACTTCGACTGGACATAGTTTATCTGCATCTCCTGTTGAGAACATGTCATCTGATTAGAGGGTATATATCCACAGGGATGCCAGGTTGAAAAGCCTGCTGTTGAACAGGGATGCCAGGTTGAAAAGCCTGCGTGTTGAACAGGGATGCCAGGTTGAAAAGCCTGACTGTTGAACAGGGATGCCAGGTTGAAAAGCCTGACTGTTGAACAGGGATGCCAGGTTGAAAAGCCTGCCTGTTGAACAGGGATGCCAGGTTGAAAAGCAAACCTGTTGAACAGGGATGCCAGGTTGAAAAGCATGTTGAACCCAAAGACTAGATGCCTTTCAGTCAGGCTCCAGAAGAGCCACCTATAACAGCATATTGTTCTGTACCCCCAGGACCCAAGGGAAGATAGAAACCTAATTAGAGTCTTTGCGCCACATTGAAAGGAAAGATTGGCTAATTTGCTCTCAGGCGCAATTTAATTGGTTGCCATGCACTGGAAATGCATTTAGTATAGTATAATGGTGTCAGTGTAAGGGTCATGTTTTGCACGTGTGTGTGTGTGTGTGTGTGTGTGTGTGTGTGTGTGTGTGTGTGTGTGTGTGTGTGTGTGTGTGTGTGTGTGTGTGTGTGTGTGTGTGTGTGTGTGTGTGTGTGTGTGTGCATGTGTGTGTGTGTGTGTGTGCGTGCATGTGTGATTGTGTGTGTGTGTGTGTGTTCAAACTCTTACAATCCCAATTTTCTCTTAGCACACAAACCCAGATCATTACACTGCTGGGCCAACTCAGATCATTACACTGCTGGGCCAACTCAGATCATTACACTGCTGGGCCAACTCAGATCATTACACTGCTGGACCAACTCAGATCATTACACTGCTGGACCAACTCAGTTCATTACACTGCTGGACCAACTCAGATCATTACACTGCTGGGCCAACTCAGATCATTACACTGCTGGACCAACTCAGATCATTACACTGCTGGGCCAACTCAGATCATTACACTGCTGGACCAACTCAGATCATTACACTGCTGGGCCAACTCAGATCATTACACTGCTGGGCCAACTCAGATAATTACACTGCTGGGCCAACTCAGATCATTACACTGTTGGGCCAACTCAGATCATTACACTGCTGGGCCAACTCAGATCATTACACTGCTGGGCCAACTCAGATCATTACACTGCTGGGCCAACTCAGATCATTACACTGCTGGGCCAACTCAGATTGGTATCACTCCAAGGCGGATCTGGGAGGGGAAGTTATGAAGGGATGTGGGCTGAAAAGGCTATTCTCAGACATTTAAATGGGAAATCTGGTATTCAAACAACAACAAAGCGGTCACCCCACCACTTTTCTTCTCAAAGACAGAGAGAGATAGGTATTTATTGAGGGGAGAGTTAATGAGAAGTGCTTTATCTGGCTTGATTAAATCAGGTAACATCATAGCAGTGATATTTTAGAGGTGAGAAAGAGAGAGAGAGAGAGAGAGAGAGAGAGAGAGAGAGAGAGAGAGAGAGAGAGAGAGAGAGAGAGATAGATAGATAGATAGATAGATAGATAGATAGATAGATAGATAGATAGATAGATAGATAGATAGATAGATAGATAGATAGATAGATAGATAGATAGATAGATAGATAGATAGATAGATAGATAGATAGATAGATAGATAGATAGATATAGGAAGAGGCCTCAGCACTAGAACAGAGCCAGAGGAACACATCTTCCCTTCCAAATCAAAGCAGATCTTCTTTCTTTTATTCCAATTAAATTCAATACATGCTTAATTGGTATGAATGGGTGGTTGCCTCAGTTGCCAAAGCAATGTATATTTATTCCTCTCCCACCTCAGTGATTAGAGTGACCTGTCACCTGAGGGTACTGTACCCCCGGCATCCAAATGGACCCCGTTGTCATGCCATGAGTTTCACCTGTCCTTGTGATTGCCTCCACCCCCTCCATGTGTCGCTTATTTTCCCCCAGTGTATTTATCCCTGTGTTTCCTGTCTCTCTGTTCCAGTTAATCTTGTATGTTTCCAAGTCAACCAGCGGTTTTCCCGTTCTCCTGCTTTTTGCATTCTCCTTTTTCTAGTCTTCCTGGTTTTGACCCTTGCCTGTTTCTGGACTTTGAACATCCACCTCTACCAAGCATCCACCTGACCATTCTGCCTGCCTTGACCCCGAGCCTGTCTGCCACTCTGTACCTCCTGGACTCTGGTCTGGTTTTGACCTTTTTGCCTGTCCACGACCATTCTCTTGCCTATCCCTTTGGATTAATAAACATTGTAAAACTCCATCCATCTGCCTCCTGTGTCTGCATTTGGGTCTCGCCTTGTGCCTTGATACCCGTAAAGGTTAAGGCGGTCCCCGACTGACCCTATCCCGCCTCACTCAAACAAGTCCAGCGGTTCATCGACCAATTTTTACAGACATTTTATACGCAACTTTGGTGCAGTGGTAGCACCTCTCACGGCCCTAACCCGTCAATCCCAGACCCGTTTTTTGCTGGATCCCCGAGGCTGACAGGGAATTCGAGGAGCTCAAGGAACGTTTCACCTCCGGACCCATCCTCATTTATCCTGACCCTGCTCATCCCTTCATGGTAGAGGTGGATGCTTTGGATACTGGAACAGGGGTGGTCCTTTCACATTGGAATGAGGGGGACAAGAAACTGCACAGAGATCGCCCTGCCTTTCTCTCCAAGCAATTCTTGCCAGTGAAAAGCAACTACGATGTAGGCATCCGGTAGCTCTTGGCAGTTAAGTGGGCCCTTGAGGAGTGGAGACACTGTTTGGAGGGGGCACCTCATCCCTTTGTGATCTGGACGGACCACAAGAACCTGGTCTACATCCAAAAAGTTCAGAGGTTGAACGCTGGGCAGGCTAGGTTGTCTCTGTTTTTTTAACAGATTCAACTGCGCACTAGCCTATCGCCCGGGATCCAAAAACCAAAAAGCAGACACCCTGTCCCGACAACTTGATCTCTCTAATGAGGAGAAGGACCCAGAGCCTATCATCCCCAGCTCCCGCATTGTGGTTCTCGTGGAATGGAGTATTGAGACCACAGTCTGACAAGCCCAGACCCGAGAACATGACCCTGGCAAGCGTCCCACTAACAGACTTCATGTTCCACGCTCAGCCCATTCTCAAGTACTACAATGCGGACACTCCTATAAATGAATTGGGCATCCAGGGGTTAATCGGACACTGGCGTTCCTGAGGCGGAAATTCTGGTGTCCCAATATGATGGAGGATGTGAGATCTTTCCTTATGCCCTGCTCCACCTGAGCCCAAACAATTCCTCACGATAGCAACCAGCTGGGTTTCTCCAACCTCTGCCCCTTCCCAAACCGGCCCTGGTCCCACCTGTCCCTAGACTTCATCAAGGGGTTAACTCCATCCCAATGGCTTACCACTATCCTGGTGGTCGTCAATCGCTTCTCCAAGGTAACCCATTTCATCGCCGTAACAAAGTTGCCCTCAGCCATGGAGACAGCCGACATCATGATTTACCATGTCTTTCGACTACACAGACTCCCCCAGGACATTGTCTCGGACCGTGGTCCCCAGTTCGGCATGCGGTATTGGAAAGCCGTCTGCTCCCTGTTGGGTGCGTCGGTGCTTCTCTCCTCTGGACTCCACCCACAGTGGAATGGGCAGTGAGCGGGTCAACCAAAAGCTAGAGAAGTTAATTTGCTGTTTTGTCACTGCTAAGGCAACCAACTGGAGCAAGTTCCTCATCTGGGCCGAATATGCTCACAACACACTGCCGAAATGGGGGACAGAGACTATAATGGTAGAGACTATGACTATAAAGAGACTAAGACTATAATGGGGGACAGAGATCGCCCCCGAGACAATAATGAGGGACAGAGATTGCCCTAGAGACTGTAATGGGAAACAGAGATTGCCCTAGAGACTATAATGGGGGACAGAGATTGCCCTAGAGACTATAATGGGGGACAGAGATCAACCTAGAGACTATAATGTGGGACAGAGACCGCCCTAGAGACTATAATGGGGGACAGAGATCGCCCTAGAGACTATAATGGGGGACAGAGATCGCCCTAGAGACTATAATGGGGGACAGAGATCGCCCTAGAGACTATAATGGGGGACAGAGATCGCCCTAGAGACTATAATGGGGGACAGAGATCGCCCTAGAGACTATAATGGGGGACAGAGATCGACCTAGAGACTATAATGGGGGACAGAGATCGACCTAGAGACTATAATGGGGGACAGAGATTGACCTAGAGACTATAATGGGGGACAGAGATCGCCCTAGAGACTATAATGGGGGACAGAGACCGCCCTAGAGACTATAATGGGGGACAGAGATCGCCCTAGAGACTATAATGGGGGACAGAGATCGCCCTAGAGACTATAATGGGGGACAGAGATCGCCCTAGAGACTATAATGGGGGACAGAGATCGCCCTAGAGACTATAATGGGGCACAGAGATCGCCCTAGAGACTATAATGGGGGACAGAGATCGACCTAGAGACTATAATGGGGGACAGAGATCGCCCTAGAGACTATAATGGGGGACAGAGATCGCCCTAGAGACTATAATGGGGGACAGAGATCGACCTAAAGACTACAATGGGGGACAGAGATCACACTAGAGACTATAATGGGGGATAAAGATCTCCTTGCAGACTATGATGGCACTCAGATTTTTTAAGTAGATAGTTATGATCTCCTTTTAGAAAGGTGTGTTTTGCAGAAGCTTGTTTGTTTCAGCCGTGTGTGTTTCTCTCCTGAGTGAGTTATCGAGTCATAGTGTTTGTTGTTTTCTCAATTTTTACTTTGTACCTACCGTTGAACCTTTTCCCAGTAAAGTATTTACGGCCTATTCTAAACCACTGGTTCCTTGTCTGGTTCTCTTCCCTGCTACTGGGTCCTACCTCCCCACGTCACACTGACTTCCTCCCCTGCTGTTGACCCTGGAGATGGAACAAACATACAAACATCCCTCCGTCCAATCCTTCCACCTCTTTCTCACACGCTTCTTTCTACTGTCTTATGTGTCTACCTTTGTGTGTCTGACCCTGTGTCTGTGTCTGTGTCTGACCCTATGTTTGTGTCTGACCTTATGTTTGTGTCTCACCATGTGTCTGTGTCTGACCCTGTGTCTGTCTGACCCTATGTTTGTTTCTGACCCTATGTTTGTGTCTGACCCTGTGTCTGTGCATGTGTCTGACCTTATGTTTGTGTCTGACCATGTGTCTGTGTCTGACCCTGTGTCTGTGTCTGACCCTATGTTTGTGTCTGACCCTGTGTCTGTGTCTAACCCTACATTTGTGTCTGACCCTGTGTCTGTGTCTGACCCTGTGCCTGTGTCTGTGTCTGACCTGTGTCTGTAACTCAGCATGATGTATTTAGCCCAGTGTAACTCACCCTGATTCCTCAAGCCCAGTGTAACTCACCCTGATTTTCAAGCCCAGTGTAACTCACCTTGATTTACAGTATATAGCTCAGTGTAACTCAACCTGATTTTTCTAGGCCAGTGTAACTCACCCCGATGTATCTAGCCAAGTGTAACTCACCCCGATGTATCTAGCCAAGTGTAACTCAAACTGATTTATCAAGCCCAGTGAAACTCACCCTGATTACAGTACTAGCCCATTGTAACTCACCCTGATTTAGTGTCTAGCCCAGCTAACTCACCCTGATATATCTAGCCCAGTGTAACTCAACCTGATGTTTTATCAAGCCCAGTGTAACTCGTCCTGATGTATTATCTAGCCCATTGTAATTCACCTGTCCTGCTAAATTCCCGATCTGGCCCTCATACCATCACGGCCACCTAATCATCCCCAGCTTACAATTGGCTTATTCATCCTCCTCCTCTCCCCTGAAACTATTCCCCAGGTTGTTGCTGTAAATGAGAATGTGTTCTCAGTCAACTTACCTGGTAAAATAACGGTAAAATCCCCCCCCCCCCAAAAAATGTGATTGATTGATTGATTTACAATACCTAGCCCAGCGTAACTCACCCTGACTTACAATTCTAGCCCACTGTAGCTCACCATGATGTATTGTCTTGCCCAGTGTAACTAACCCTGATTTATCTAGCCCAGTGAAACTAACCCTGATTTATCTAGCCCAGTGTGTCACACCCTGTGTGTGACTTTGGTGGGCATATCTATGTTTCTATTTCTTTGTTGGCCTAGTATGGTTCCCAATCAGAGGCAGCTGTTTATCGTTGTCTCTGATTGTCGATCATACTTAGGCAGCCCTTTTTCCCACCTGTGATTGTGGGATCTTGTTTTTGTGTAGTGCCTGTGAGCACACCATTACTTTACGTTTCGTTTGCTTCTGTATTTGTTTTGGTGAGTTTCATTTATTAAATCATGTGGAACTCTACGCACGCTGCGCCTTGGTCCATTTCTTCAGACGAGTGTAACACAGTGTAACTCACCCTGATGTATTATCAAGCCCATTGTAACTCACCCTGATTTACAGTATATAGCCCAGTCTAACTCACCCTGATTTTTCTAGGCCAGTGTAACTCACCCTGATTTTTCTAGGCCAGTGTAACTCACCCTGATTTTTCTAGGCCAGTGTAACTCACCCTGATGTATCTAGCCGAGTGTAACTCAAACTGATTTATCAAGCCCAGTGAAACTCACCCTGATTTGTATTATCTAGCCCAGTGTACCTCACCTTGATGTATTATCTAGCCTAGTGTAACTCACCCTGATTTACAGTATCTAGCCCAGTGCAACTCACCCTGATTTATCTAGCTCAGTGCAACTCACCCTGATTTATCTAGCTCAGTGCAACTCACCCTGATTTATGTAGGCCAGTATAACTCATCCTGATGTATCTACCCCAGTTGAACTCAAGCTGATTTATCTTGCCCAGTGTAACTCACCCTGATTTACAGTATCTAGCCCAGTGTATATCACCTTGATTTATTTAGCCCAGTGTATCTCACCCTAAAGTATTAACTATCCCAGTGAAACTCACTCTGATTTTTATTATCTAGCCCAGTGTAACTCACCTTGATATATCTAGCCCAGTGTAACTCACCCTGATTTACAGTATCTAGCCCATTGTAACTCACCCTGATGTATCTAGCCCAGTGTAACTCACCTTGATATATCTAGCCCAGTGTAACTCACCCTGATTTACAGTATCTAGCCCATTGTAACTCACCCTGATGTATCTAGCCCAATGTTACTCACCCTGATATATCTAGCCCAGTGTAACTCACCCTGATTTACAATATCTAGCCCATTGTAACTCACCCTGATGTATCTAGCCCAGTGTTACTCACCCTGATGTATTATCTAGCCCAGTGCATTTTACCCTGATTTATCTAGCCGAATGTAACTCACCCTGATTTATCTAGCCCAGTGTAACTCACCCTAATGTATTATCTAGCCCAGTGTAACTCACCCTGATTTATTATCTAGCCCAGAGTAACTCATCCTGATTTACACTGTCTAGCCCATTGTTTCTCACCCTGATTTATCTAGCCCACTGTAACTCAAACGGATGTATTATCTAGCCTAGTGTAACTCACTCTGACCCTTTTTTTACTTTAATTCCCGCGCAGAAGTCTACATGTGGACCCTAATTCTGTCACCCAGCCACCCGCTTCTTTGGTAAATGTAAGGGGGAGTGAGAAAATAAAACATGAGAGAGAGAGAGAGAGAGAGAGAGAGAGAGAGAGAGAGAGAGAGAGACTGGAAACATCCCTTCCTATTCCTTATAAGGGAACAGGCAGACACATTTTTGCAATAGCTCTGGAATCGTGTAAACAACTTGAGAGAACATGATGAATATGTCTTGAGAAAAAAATAGTGAAATTGGTTGAGGGCATGAACAACATTGATTTGGGATGGGTGGGGGGGGATCACATAGAAGAAGACCAAGATGAAGAAGGAGGAGGAGGAGGAAGAAGAAGCATCATTATTACACAATATCATTTTTTTAACAATGCATTCCTCAGGTTATATCCATTTAGAACTATGTAAAGAGAACATTTTATATTAGAGAGAGAGAGAGAGAGAGAGATACATAGAGAGAGAGAGATGCATAGAGAGATACATAGAGAGAGATACATAGAGAGAGAGATACATAGAGAGAGAGATACATAGAGAGAGAGAGAGAGATACATACAGAGAGAGAGTGAGAGATACATAGAGAGAGAGAGAGAGAGAGATGCATAGAGAGATACATAGAGAGAGATACATAGAGAGAGAGATACATAGAGAGAATGAGAGAGATACATGGAGAGAGAATGAGAGAGAGAATGAGAAAGAGAGAGAGAGAGAGAGAGAGAGAGAGAGAGAGAGAGAGAATGAGAGAGAGAGAGAGATACATAGAGAGAGAATGAGAAAGAAAGATGAGACTAAAGCGATAAAGACCGTTTCTCATTCCTGTCTCTAACCTGTTGTCAAGGAGCATTCGACGAGTTATTTACAACATATCTATGTGTATGTATGTGTGTGTGTGTGAAAAGCCTGCCTGTTGAACAGGGATGCCAGGTTGAAAAGCCTGTTGAACCCAAAGCCTTTCAGCCAGGCTCCAGAAGAGCCACCTATAACAGCCTATTGTTCTGTACCCCCAGGACCCAAGGGAAGATAGAAACCCAACTAGAGTCTTTGTGCCACATTGAAAGGAAAGATTGGCTAATTTGCTCTCAGGTGCAATTTAATTGGTTGCCACTGCACTATAAATGCATTTAGTATAGTATAATGGTGTCAGTGTGTCTGTGTTTGTGTGTGTCTGTAAACTGTATCCCAGAAGAGTTTTGCCATTCCTTTCACACCCATCATCAGATAATTCCCAAATGCAGGGTGATTTCTGGTCAGGGTGATTTCTGGTCTGTGGCATTGTTCCCAGCTGCTTCCAGTAGTATCAGTCAAGCTCACAGAGGAAAAACATTTCCTAAGCTGTGAACTTGGCCACCTCGGCACCTGTGTGCGTTTGCGATAAACGCTTTTGATAAGACATACGTTTGGAACGGGGACATACTAAATATTTATCTATAGTCCTTGAGAGAGGGCAGGGGAAACGACCCTACCTAAACGTTATGTAGAAATTGAGCTAGAAGTAAAAGAAAAAGAGGGAGACAGAGAAAGAGAGGAAAGAAAGACAGAGAGAGAGAGAGAGCGAGAGAGAAAGAGAAAGAGAGAGCGAGAGAGAAAGAGAAAGAGAGAGTGAGAGAGAAAGAGAAAGAGATAGAGAGAGAGAGAGAGAGAGAGAGAGAGAGAGAGAGAGAGAGAGAGAGAGAGAGAGAAAGAGAAAGAGAGAGCGAGAGAGAAAGAGAAAGAGAAAGAGAAAGAGATAGAGAGAGAGAGAGAGAGAGAGAGAGAGAGAGAGAGAGAGAGAGAGAGAGAGAGAGAGAAAGAGAGAGAGAGAGAGAAAGAGAGAAGGGGAAAGAATGCTTGTCCTTGAACGACAGAGAAATAAAATGGGTTTCACATTGAAGAACACAGCAACCAAATGTGCAACCGAATTCATGGTGTTTGTTTTCTCTCCTTCATTTTTCTTTCTTTTTGGCATAAATGGCTTTTCTCAACCTACTCAAATACACAGACTTGACTTTTCCAAATATCCCATGTAGAGAAGTATGTAGATAATCTGCCCAAACACACTCTGACATCAGACAACCTGCCATTTCCTTCATCCACAGATCTCATCCATTAGCTTTGGAGAAATGGATATAGTTACTGGTCCTGTTGAAATCCTTCCTTACTTTACGTCCTTCTTTCTTTGTTTATTTCTTTATTTTAAATTTTTTCCTTCCTTCCTTCCTTCCTTCCTTCCTTCCTTCCTTCCTTCCTTCCTTCCTTCCTTCCTTCCTTCCTACCTTCCTTCCTTCCTTCCTACCTTTCCTCCTTCCTCTCTTCCTTGAGGGAGGTAATCCCTAATTCAAGGAGAAAGAAAGGAAGGATGTATTTTAGGTAACACCTCTAATGCACATTCACCATGAGGATGTGCATGCTTTTTTTTTTCAACTCAAGCCCTTGATTGGTTTAATCAAGATGTGCAAGACAGTGCTGGGGTGGAACAAAAGCCTGCCCAACCCAAGACTAGGTTTGAGGAACAAGATCCAGACATCCTATAACTTACAGTACCGTCTCTGTTACAACCCATAGGAATGGAGGAAGGAGAACAGAAGGCCTGAGGGTATTCTGTCTAGACGTTCAAGTCAGAACTGGTCACCCATATCTACTTTGGATAGACTAGGGTCCCAATACTATAGTAATTCGTTCAACAGTTCATTTGTACCCTCCCTGATTTCCAGTGTTTGTGTGTGTGTGTGTGTGTACATTTGTGAACATGTATACAGTATGTACAGTGCCTTGGGAAAGTATTCAGAACCCTTGACCTTTTACACATTTTGTTACGTGATAGCCTTGTTCTAAAATGGAATAAATAAAACAATTTCCTCAGTAATCGACACGCAATACCCCACAAAGCAAAAAACAGTTTTTTAGAAATGTTTGCACATGTATATTTAAAAAAAAACTGGAATACCTTATTTACATAAGTATTCAGACCCTTTGCTATGAGACTCGAAATTGAGCTCAGGTGCGTCTTTTGTCCATTGATCATCCTTGATATGTTACTACAACTTGATTGGAGTCAACCTGTGGTAAATTCAATTGATTGGACATGATTTGGAAAGGCACACACCTGTCTATATAAGCTCCCACAGTTGACAGTGGCTGTCAGAGCAAAAACCAAGCCATGAGGAATTGTCCGTAGCGCTCCAAGACAGGACTGTGTTGAGGCACAGATGTGGAGAAGGGTACCAACACATTGAAGGTCCCCAGAACACCTTCATCATCGCCTTCATCATTCTGAAATGGAATAAGTTTGGAACCACCAAGACTCTTCCTAGAGCTGGCCGCCCGGCCAAACTGAGCTATCAGGGGAGAAGGGCCTTGGTCAGGGAGGTGACCAAGAACCCAATAGTCACTCTGACAGAGCTCTAGAGTTCCTCTGTGGAATTGGGAGAACCTTCCAGAAGGATAACCATCTCTGCAGCACTCCACCAATTAGGCCTTTATGTAGAGTG
This sequence comes from Salmo trutta, assembly GCF_901001165.1. NCBI lineage: Eukaryota > Metazoa > Chordata > Actinopteri > Salmoniformes > Salmonidae > Salmo > Salmo trutta. The sequence goes on along the minus strand of NC_042992.1, from coordinate 10,919,849 downwards.
GCCAGACGGAAGCCACTCCTCGGTAAAAGACCGAGGAGTCCGCTCGGAGTTTACCAAAAGGCACCTAAAGACTCTCAGACCATGAGAAACAAGACTCTCTGGTCTGATGAAACCAAAATTGAACTCTTTGGCCTGAAGGCCAAGCATCACTTCTGGAGGAAACCTGTGGGGATGTTTTTCAGCAGCAGGGACTGGGAGACTAGTCAGGATCGTGGCAAAGATGTACGGAGCAAAGTACAGAGAGATCCTTGATGAAAACCTGCTCCAGAGCACTCAGAACCTTAGACTGGGGCGAAGGTTCACCTTCCAACAGGACAATAACCCTAAGCACGCAGCCAAGACAATGCAGGAGTGGCTTCGGGACAAGTCTCTGAATGTCCTTGAGTGGCCCAGCCAGAGCCCGGACTTGAACCCGATTGAGCATTTCTGGAGAGACCTGAAAATAGCTGTGTTGCAACGCCCCCCATCCAACCTGACAGAGCTTGAGAGGATCTGCAGAGAAGAATGGGAGAAACAGGTGTGCCGAGCTCATGGCGTCAAACCCCACAAAGTACTGAGTTAAAGGTCTGAATACTTGTGATATTTCCGTTTAATTTTTTTTATAAATTAGCAAAAAAAATGTCATTATAGTATATTGCGTGTAGATTGATGAGGGGAAAAACAATTTAATCAATTTTAGAATAAAACTGTAACATAAGAAAATGTGGAAAAAGTCAAGGGGTCTAAATACTTTCCGAAGGCACTGTATGTCTGTATTTTGCTGCGAACTCAAACGTTCCGGGACCCCAAGACCAATCCCTGGCAGTTTGGAGCATCAGAAGCAGTGAGCGTGGCCAGCCAGTCATTCGTGGTATGTGCTGTGGATATAAGATAGGCCAGATTGGGAAGGCAGTGAGCCAGAGGAATGGTAATTACTGGTGGAAATCAAACACCATCAATTGTAGGGTTTCAACATTTTTGACTGTCCCCCTCCCTTTTGGCCCTTCTCTCCCCTCTCCACCTCCGCTTACTCACTCACTCACTCACTCACTCACTCACTCACTCACTCTACCCTTCTTAAACTATCAGACTCTCTCTTCCTTCTCCACCCCTCCTTTTACTCTTCTCCATCCTCCACCACTCACCAAATCTCTCCAACTTTCTCTGGTTTTGCCCCCTGTGTTTCTAAGTTTTCACCCTTCTTAAAATCCTTTAACACTCTACGCTCCTCTCTACCTTTCTGTCCTCTCCCTTTCAAACTCCCTTCACCCAACCCTACTCCTTCTCCACCCACCCTCCACTCACCCCTTCACCATTCGCCAGCAACCTTTTCTAACCATAATTTTGCCCTCCTTCAGCTTGCTCATCTCCCTACTTTCCAAACTCTCCGCTCTTTCCTCCCTTCTCTCCCTCTCTAATACCCTACTCTTCCTTCTCCATCCTTCTCCATCAGCCATTTGTCCATTCATCTCACCCCTTCTCATTCCAGTGGGGAGTGTAAAAGTTCTGGAAGAATAACCTAAACTCTAAGCCATACCGATGTAGGATCTTCATTTGATCACAATGTTGTTGCTGGAAATGTCCTGTACAGCCTGTAGTGTATTCTAATCAAATTCAATGTTTAAAAAGGATTCTAAAATGTTTAATTTCCACTTAAAAATGTCAGACTTCATTTTCCCTGACAAAAAAAGTATCAACCCCTACAAAAAGATCCATTAATTATAATCCAGACAATGATTCACAAAGAGATGTTTTAATATCAGACTTTGTGTCTCCTACAGTCTGACTGGGTATCTGCACTAACCAGCCACTGTGCAATCAAAGGTACTTTCTGACAACCAAGTAGTACCCTGTATACACTAGTAGTAGTACCCTGTATACACCAGTAGTAGTACCCTGTATACAGTAGTAGTAGTACCCTGTATACAGTAGTAGTAGTACCCTGTATACAGTAGTAGTAGTACCCTGTATACAGTAGTAGTAGTACCCTGTATACACTAGTAGTAGTACCCTGTATACAGTAGTAGTAGTACCCTGTATACACTAGTAGTAGTACCCTGTATACACCAGTAGTAGTACCCTGTATACACTAGTAGTAATACCCTGTATACACTAGTAGTAGTACACTGTATACACTAGTAGTAGTACCCTGTATACAGTAGTAGTAGTAACCTGTATACACCAGTAGTAGTACCCTGTATACAGTAGTACAGTAGTAGTAGTACCCTGTATACAGTAGTAGTACCCTGTATACAGTAGTAGAAGTACCCTGTATACAGTAGTAGTTGTACCCTGTATACACTAGTAGTAGTACCCTGTATACAGTAGTAGTAGAACCCTGTACAGTAGTAGTAGTACCCTGTATACACCAGTAGTAGAACCATGTACAGTAGTAGTAGTACCCTGTATACACTAGTAGTAGTACCCTGTATACAGTAGTAGTAGTACCCTGTATACACTAGTAGTAGTACCCTGTATACAGTAGTAGTAGTAGTACCCTGTGAACAGTAGTAGTAGTACCCTGTATTCAGTAGTAGTAGTACCCTGTACAGTAGTAGTAGAACCCTGTATACAGTAGTAGAACCCTGTACACAGTAGTAGTTGTACCCTGTATACACCAGCAGTAGAACCATGTACAGTAGTAGTAGTACCCTGTATACACTAGTAGTAGAACCCTGTATACATTAGTAGTAGTACCCTGTACAGGAGTAGTAGTACCCTGTATACAGTAGTAGTAGTATCCTGTACAGTAGTAGTAGTGCCCTGTATACAGTATTAGTAGTAGTACCCTGTATACAGTAGTAGTAGAACCCTGTATACAGTAGTAGTAGAACCATGTACAGTAGTAGTAGTACCCTGTATACACCAGTAGTAGAACCATGTACAGTAGTAGTAGTACCCTGTATACAGTAGTAGTAGTAGTACCCTGTATACAGTAGTAGTACCCTGTATACACTAGTAGTAGTACCCTGTATACACTAGTAGTAGTACCCTGTACAGTAGTAGTAGAACCCTGTATACAGTAGTAGTAGAACCATGTACAGTAGTAGTAGTACCCTGTATACACCAGTAGTAGAACCATGTACAGTAGTAGTAGTACCCTGTATACACTAGTAGTAGAACCCTGTATACAGTAGTAGTAGTACCCTGTACAGGAGTAGTAGTACCCTGTATACAGTAGTAGTAGTACCCTGTACAGTAGTAGTAGTACCCTGTATACAGTATTAGTAGTAGTACCCTGTATACAGTAGTAGTAGTACCCTGTACAGTAGAAGTATTACCCTGTATACAGTATTAGTAGTAGTACCCTGTATACAGTAGTAGTAGTACCCTGTATCCAGTAGTAGTAGTACCCTGTACAGTAATAGTAGCACCCTGTACAGTAGTAGTAGTACCCTGTATACAATAAGAGTAGCACCCTGTATACAGTAGTAGTAGCACCCTGTATACAGTAGTAGTAGTACCCTGTATACAGTAGTAGTACCCTGTATACACTAGTAGTAGGACCCTGTATACACTAGTAGTAGTACCCTGTACAGTAGTAGTAGAACCTTGTATACAGTAGTAGTAGAACCATGTACAGTAGTAGTAGTACCCTGTATACAGTAGTAGTAGTACCCTGTGTACAGTAGTAGTAGTACCCTGTACAGTAATAGTAGTACCCTGTATACAGTAGTAGTAGTACCCTGTGTACAGTAGTAGTAGTACCCTGTATACAGTAGTAGTAGTAGTACCCTGTACAGTAATAGTAGCACCCTGTACACAGTAATAGTAGTACCCTGTATTGTAGTAGTAGTACCCTGTACAGTAGTAGTAGTACCCTGTATACAGTAGTAGTAGTACCCTGTACACAGTATTAGTAGTAGTACCCTGTATACAGTAGTAGTAGTACCCTGTACAGTAGTAGTAGTACACTGTATACAGTAGTAGTACCCTAAATACAGTAATAGTAGTACCCTGTATACACTAGTAGTAGTACCCTGTACAGTAGTAGTATTACCCTGTATACAGTAGTAGTAGTACCCTGTATACAGTAGTAGTAGTAGTGCCCTGTATACAGTTGTAGTAGTACCCTGTATACACTTGTAGTAGTACCCTGTATACAGTATTAGTAGTAGTACCCTGTATACAGTAGCAGTAGTACCCTGTACAGTAGTAGTTGTACCCTGTATACAGTATTAGTAGTAGTACCCTGTACAGTAGTAGTTGTACCCTGTATACAGTATTAGTAGTAGGACCCTGTATACAGTATTAGTAGTAGGACCCTGTATACAGTAGCAGTAGTACCCTGTACAGTAGTAGTTGTACCCTGTACAGCAGGTTGTAGAGTGCCATTTGGAACATAGCCTACTGCATGTTCCTCCCTGCTGAGTAACAGGCCTGTGATTGATGCAGGGGGAAAAGGGATAGCGGCTGGACCCTGAGACCTTCAGCTGCTACAGTCACATAGGTCCACAGTCTGTGTTTGTGTGTGTGTGTGTGTGTGTGTGTGTGTGTGTGTGTGTGTGTGTGTGTGTGTGTGTGTGTGTGTGTGTGTGTGTGTGTGTGTGTGTGTGTATAGAGAGGTTGTTGAGAGAGTGTCTGGGACAGAGTGTTGGCAGACAGAGAGGGAGAGTGTTTTACGAGCTGAATGTCGACCCTCTTATCTCCCATGACTTCTCTGGGTTACAGCAGCCACCCGCCCGTCTGGCCCAAGACAAATAGCAGAAGGAAGAGACACATTAAGAGCCAGGAAAACACTCACATACACAAACACACACTCTCACACACACACACACACACTGATTTGAGCGCATTAAGCAGCAGGTCCAGACAGCAAAACTGAGACTTGCACATTGTCGTCTGTTCCCGCTGCGCCATGGCAACAAGCACTTCTGTCACGTCCTGAACATAGTAAGATGTTATTTTCTATGGTAGAGTAGGTCAGGGCGTGACAGGGGGTGTTTTTCTATGTTTTGTATTTCTATGTTCATGTTCTAGTTTTTATAGAGGTTTTATCTGGACATGGTTCGTCAGGACTTCAAACAGCCGAAGCTAAGTAACATTAACATGATGCCTTCTAATTGCAGTCGTTGTACTTATAATATACAGGAGAACGATCGCATACGGCAAGGATAGCTGTGCTGCAAGCCCAGCTTCAGACGCAATCGTTAGGCAAGGGTAATTTCAGTGTAGGAAAGGATGAAACAGCGTCTGTGCCACCAGCAAGTACAGATAGTAACGTTAGTATAAACCCCCTCGCACGGTCCCCGCAGCCGGACAACTTTCTCATGGCTTCTGGAGGGAAACGCTGTAGGAATGCTCAACCGGTGTCGCTTATTCAGCCGACAGAAACTTTCAACCGGTTCTCCCCATTAAGCGAGTCGGAGTCAGAGGCCGAGACTTCTCTGGTCTCTACTCCTCCAGCTGTGGGGTTTGAGAGGCCGACAGCTCCCACCATTAGCTCTGACAAATTGAAAACCCTAGTCATTGGTGACTCCATTACCCGCAGTATTAGACTTAAAACGAATCATCCAGCGATCATACACTGTTTACCAGGGGGCAGGGCTACCGACGTTAAGGCTAATCTAAAGACGGTGCTGGCTAAAGCTAAAACTGGCGAGTGTAGAGAGTATAGAGATATTGTTATCCACGTCGGCACCAACGATGTTAGGATGAAACAGTCAGAGGTCACCAAGCGCAACATAGCTTCAGCATGTAAATCAGCTAGAAAGATGTGTCAGCATCGATTAATTGTCTCTGGCCCCCTCCCAGTTAGGGGGAGTGATGAGCTCTACAGCAGAGTCTCACAACTCAATCGCTGGTTGAAAACTGTGTTCTGCCCCTCCCAAAAGATAGAATTTGTAGATAACTGGCACTCTTTCTGGGACTCACCCACAAACAGGACCAAGCCTGGCCTGTTGAGGAGTGACGGACTCCATCCTAGCTGGAGGGGTGCTCTCATCTTATCTACGAACATAGACAGGGCTCTAACTCCTCTAGCTCCACAATGAAATAGGGTGCAGGCCAGACAGCAGGCTGTTAGCCAGCCTGCCAGCTTAGTGGAGTCTGCCACTAGCACAGTCAGCATAGTCAGCTCAGCTTTCCCCATTGAGACCGTGTCTGTGCCTCGATCTAGGTTGGGCAAAATTAAAAATGGCGGTGTTCGCTTTAGTAATCTCACTAGTATAAAGACCTCTTCCATTCCTGTCATTATTGAAAGAGATTGTGATACTTCACATCTCAAAATTGGGTTACTTAATGTTAGATCCCTCACTTCCAAGGCAGTTATAGTCAATGAACTAATCACTGATCATAATCTTGATGTGATTGGCCTGACTGAAACATGGCTTAAGACTGATGAATTTACTGTGTTAAATGAGGCCTCACCCCCTGGTTACACTAGTGACCATACCCCCCGTGCATCCGGCAAAGGCGGAGGTGTTGCTAACATCTACGATAGCAAATTTCAATTTACAAAAAAAAACAATGACGTTTTCGTCTTTTGAGCTTCTAGTCATGAAATCTATGCAGCCTACTCACTCACTTTTTATAGCTACTGTTTACAGGCCTCCTGGGCCATATGCAGTGTTCCTCACTGAGTTCCCTGAATTCCTATCGGATCTTGTAGTCATAGCAGATAATATTCTAATTTTTGGTGACTTTAACATTCACATGGAAAAGTCCACAGACCCACTCCAAAAGGCTTTCGGAGCCATCATCGACTCAGTGGGTTTTGTCCAACATGTCTCTGGACCTACTCACTGCCACAGTCATACTCTGGACCTAGTTTTGTCTCATGGAATAAATGTTGTGGATCTTAATGTTTTTCCTCATAATCCTGGATTATCGGACCACCATTTTATTGCGTTTACAATTGCAACAAATAATCTGCTCAGACCCCAACCAAGGAGCATCAAAAGTCGTGCTATAAATTCTCAGACAACCCAAAGATTCCTTGATGCCCTTCCAGACTCCCTCTGCCTACCCAAGGACGTCAGAGGACAAAAATCAGTTAACCACCTAACCGAGGAACTCAATTTAACCTTGCGCAATACCCTAGATGCAGTTGCACCCCTAAAAATTAAAAACATCTGTCATAAGAAACTAGCTCCCTGGTATACAGAAAATACACGAGCTCTGAAGCAAGCTTCGAGAAAATTGGAACGGAAATGGCGCCACACCAAACTGGAAGTCTTCCGACTAGCTTGGAAAGACAGTACCGTGCAGTATCGAAGAGCCCTCACTGCTGCTCGATCATCCTATTTTTCCAACTTAATTGAGGAAAATAAGAAGAATCCGAAATGTATTTTTGAGACTGTCGCAAAGCTACCTAAAAAGCAGCATTCGCAAATGGAGGATGGCTTTCACTTCAGCAGTAATAAATGTATGAACTTCTTTGAGGAAAAGATCATGATCATTAGAAAGCAAATTACGGACTCCTCTTTAAATCTGGGTTTTCCTCCAAAGCTCCATTGTCCTGAGTCTGCACAACTCTGCCAGGACCTAGGATCAAGGGAGAAACTAAAGTGTTTTAGTACTATATCTCTTGACACAATGATGAAAATAATCATGGCCTCCAAACCCTCAAGCTGCATACTGGACCCTATTCCAAATAAACTACTGAAAGAGCTGCTTCCTGTGCTTGGCCCTCCTATGTTGAACATAATAAACGGCTCTCTATCCACCGGATGTGTACCAAGCTCACTAAAAGTGGCAGTAATAAAGCTTCTCTTGAAAAAGCCGAATCTTGACCCAGAAATTGTAAAAAACTATCGGCCTATATCGAATCTTCCATTCCTCTCAAAAAGGTTTTGAAAAAGCTGTTGCACAGCAACTCATTGCCTTCCTGAAGACAAACAATGTATACGAAACGCTTCAGTCTGGTTTTAGACCCCATCATAGCACTGAGACTGCACTTGTGAAGGTGGTAAATGACCTTTTAATGACGTCAGACCGAGGCTCTGCATCTGTCCTCGTGCTCCTAGATCTTAGTGCCGCTTTTGATACCATCGATCACCACATTCTTTGGAGAGATTGGAAACCCAAATTGGTCTACATGGACAAGTTCTGGCCTGGTTTAGATCTTATCTGTCGGAAAGATATCAGTTTGTCTCTGTGAATGGTTTGTCCTCTGACAAATCATTTGTAAATTTCAGTGTTCCTCAAGGTTCCGTTTTAGGACCACTATTGTTTTCACTATATATTTTACCTCTTGGGGATGTCATTCGAAAACATAATGTTAAATTTCACTGCTATGCAGACGACACACAGCTGTACATTTCAATGAAACATGGGGAAGCCCCAAAATTGCCCTCACTAGAAGCCTTTGTTTCAGACATAAGGAAGTGGATGGCTGTAAACTTTCTACTTTTAAACTCGGACAAAACAGAGATGCTTGTTCTAGGTCCCAAGAAACAAAGAGATCTTCTGTTGAATCTGACAATTAATCTGGATGGTTGTACAGTCGTCTCAAATAAAACTGTGAAGGACCTCGGCGTTACTCTGGACCCTGATCTCTCTTTTGAAGAACATATCAAGATTGTTTCAAGGACAGCTTTTTTCCATCTACGTAACATTGCAAAGATCAGAAACTTTCTGTCCAAAAATGACGCAGAAAAATTAATCCATGCTTTTGTTACTTCTAGGCTGGACTACTGCAATGCTCTACTTTCCGGCTACGCGGATAAAGCACTAAACAAACTTCAGTTAGTGCTAAATACGGCTGCTAGAATCCTGACTAGAACCAAAAAATGTGATCATATTACTCCAGTGCTAGCCTCCCTACACTGGCTTCCTGTTAAGGCAAGGGCTGATTTCAAGGTTTTACTGCTAACCTACAAAGCATTACATGGGCTTGCTCCTACCTATCTTTCCGATTTGGTCCTGCCGTACATACCTACACGTACGCTACGGTCACAAGACACAGGCCTCTTAATTGTCCCTAGAATTTCTAAGCAAACGGCTGGAGGTAGGGCTTTCTCCTATAGAGCTCCATTTTTATGGAATGGTCTGCCAACCCATGTGAGAGACGCAGACTCAGTCTCAACCTTTAAGTCTTTACTGAAGACTTATCTCTACAGTAGGTCCTATGATTAAGTATAGTCTGGCCAAGGAGTGTGAAGGTGAACGGAAAGGCTGGAGCAACGAACCGCGCTTGCTGTCTCTGCCTTGCCGGTTCCCCTCTCTCCACTGGGATTCTCTGCCTCTAACCCAATTACAGGGGCTGAGTCACTGACTTACTGGTGTTCTTCCATGCCGTCCATGGGAGGGGTGCGTCACTTGAGTGGGTTGAGTCATTGACGTGGTCTTCCTGTCTGGGTTGGCGCCCCCCCTTGGGTTGTGCCATGGCGGAGATCTTTGTGGGCTATACTCGGCCTTGTCTTCGGACCGTAAGTTGGTGGTTGTAGACATCCCTCTAGTGGTGTGGGGGCTGTGCTTTGGCAAAGTGGGTGGGGTTATATCCTGCCTGTTTGGCCCTGTCCGGGGGTATCATCGGATGGGGCCACAGTGTCTTCTGATCCCTCCTGTCTCAGCCTCCAATATTTATGCTGCAGTAGTTTATGTGTCGGGGGGCTAGGGTCAGTCTGTTACATCTGGAGTATTCTCTTGTCTTATCCGGTGTCCTGTGTGAATTTAAATATGCTCTCTCTAATTCTCTCTTTCTCTCTTTCTTTCTTTCTCTCGGAGGACCTGAGCCCTAGGACCATGCCTCGGGACTACCTGGCATGATGACTCCTTGCTGTCCCCAGTCCAACTGGCCATGCTGCTGCTCCAGTTTCAACTGTTCTGCCTGCGGCTACGGAACCCTGACCTGTTCACCGGACGTGCTTGTTGCACCCTCGACAACTACTATGATTATTATTATTTGACCATGCTGGTCATTTATGAACATTTTAACATCTTGACCATGTTCTGTTATAATATCCACCCGGCACAGCCAGAAGAGGACTGGCCACCCCTCATAGCCTGGTTCCTCTCTAGGTTTCTTCCTAGGTTTTTGGCCTTTCTAGGGAGTTTTTCCTAGGGAGTTTTTCCTAGCCACTGTGCTTCTTTCACATGCATTGCTTGCTGTTTGGGGTTTTAGGCTGGGTTTCTGTACAGCACTTTGAGATTTCAGCTTATATACGAAGGGCTATATAAATAATATTGATTCGATTTTGATTTTGATTTGATTTGATTTTGATTTAATATTTCTATGTTGGTTTTGTTTGGGATGATCTCCTATTAGAGGCAGCTGGCCCACGTTGTCTCTAATTGGAGATCATACTTAAGTAGGGTTTTACCACCTGGTGTTGTGGGATCTTGTTTTTGTATTGCTCAGTGAAGCCTGCAGAACGTGACGTTCGTGTTTCTTTGTTTATTGTTTTGTATAGTGTTCTGAGTATAATAATAAATATTTATCATGAGCACTCAACACGCTGCACCTTGGTCTACTCCTTACGACGATCGCCACCAAAGGACCAAGCAGCATGATCAGGAGTGGACCTGGGAGGACATTTTGAATGGCAAGGGATCCTGGACGTGGGAGGAGATCCAGGCTGGATGGGATCGCCTCCCATGGGAACAGGTGGAGGAAGCGAGAGCAGAATGGCAACGTTACGAGGAACGAGCACGGCAACGACGGAAGCACAAGAGGCACCCCCAAAAAAAAGTTTTGGGGGGCACACGGGGAGTTTGGCAGAGTCAGGGTGGAGACCTGAGCCAATTCCCTGTGCCTACCATGGGGAGCGAGTGAAGAAGCAAGCACCGTGTTATGCGGTGATGCGAACTGTGTCGCCAGTGCGCATTCACAGCCCGGTGCGATCTGTGCCCGCGCCCCGCATTTGCCGTGTTAGGTTGAGCATTCAGCCAGAAAGGGTGCTTCCGGCAAAGCACTCCTGGTCTCCAGTTCGCCTTCTCAGTCCAGGATATCCTGCACCGGCGCTACGCACCCTGTCGCCAGTGCGCATTCACAGCCCGGTGCGATCTATGCCCGCGCCCCGCATTCGCCGTGTTAGGTTGAGCATTCAGCCAGAAAGGGTGCTTCCGGCAAAGCACTCCTGGTCTCCAGTTCGCCTTCTCAGTCCAGGATATCCTGCACCGGCGCTACGCACCCTGTCGCCAGTGCGCTTGCACAGCCCAGTTCGTCCTGTGCCCGCGCCCCGCACTTGCCGGGCTAAAGCAAGCATCCAGTCAGGACGGGTTGTGCCAGCCATAAGCTCCAGACCTCCAGTGCGCCTTCACAGCCCAGTATATCCTGCGCCAGTTCTACGTGCTGTGTCGCCAGTGCGCCTGCACAGCCCAGTTCGTCCTGTGCCAGCGACCCGCCCTTGCCGGACTTTTGTAAGCATCCAGCCAGGACGGGTTGTACCAGCCATAAGCTCCAGACCTCCAGTGCGCCTCCACGGCCCAGTATACCCTGTGCCTGCTCTGCACACCCGGCCTCCAGCTACGTTCTCTAGTCCAGAGCTCTCAGCGACGTTCCCCAGTCCGGATCCTCCAGCGGCGTTCCCTAGTCCGGTGAGACCTGTTCCGGCTCCACGTACGAAGCCTCCAGTGATGATCCATGGCCCGGAGCCTGTAGGGATAATCCATGGCAAGAAGCCTGTAGGGATGATCCATGGCCCGGAGCCTGTAGAGATGATCCATGGCGCACAGCCTCCAGTGATGATCCATGGCACAAAGCCTCCAGTGGTGATCCAAGACACGGAGCCTGCAGTGATGATCCATGGCATGGCGCCTGTAGCGACGGTCCCCAGTCCGGAACCTCCTGAGACGGCCCGCAGCTCGGAACCTCCTGAGACGGTCCCCAGTCCGGAACCTCCTGAGACGGTCCCCAGTCCGGAACCTCCTGAGACGGCCCGCAGCTCGGAACCTCCTGAGACGGCCCGCAGCCCGGCACCTCCTGAGACGGCCCGCAGCCCAGTCTCCAGCGGCGGCCCGCAGCCCAGAACCTCCGGCAATGACCTCCGGTTCTGTGCTGCAGTCCGGTGGCACAGAAGCAGAGGGATCAGCGGGCAGAGCGGGGTTTACGCCCCGAACCAGAGCCGCCTCCTCTGTTGGAGGATCCGCGGGATAAGGTTATGTGTACTGCACCAGAGCCGCCATAGACATTAGTTACCCACCCTACCCTCCCTTTTGTTTTTGTTTTGTTTTTGGGGGGGGGTTGTTGTTTTGTTTAGTTGCGATCGGAGTCCGCACCTTTGGGGGGGGTACTGTCACGTCCTGACCATAATATGTTATTTTCTATGGTAGAGTAGGTCAGGGCGTGACGGGGTGTTTTTCTATGTTTTGTATTTCTATGTTCATGTTTTTGTATTTCTATGTTGGTTTTGTTTGGGATGATCTCCAATTAGAGGCAGCTGGTCCTCGTTGTCTCTAATTGGAGATCATACTTAAGTAGGGGTTTTTCCACCTGGTGTTGTGGGATCTTGTTTTTGTATTGCTCAGTGAAACCTGCAGAACGTGATGTTCGTGTTTCTTTGTTTATTGTTTTGTATAGTGTTCTGAGTATAACAATAAATATTTCTCATGAGCACTCAACACGCTGCACCTTGGTCTACTCCTTACGACAATCATCACAACTTCCTCTTTCCTGTTTTCCGATGGTGCGAAGGAGAGGTGTTCACCCAGACAAACACACACACACGCACACACACGCACCACGCCCATGCACGAGCGTACACACATACACACCCATTCACGTCCATACACACACACACACACACATTTGAACGTGTTACTATTTGACTGTGAAATGTGAGTGTGATAAAGACTTAATTATTTGGTGTGAAGAGTAAGTAATCCCATGAGAGTTCCGTTTATGACCAAGTGAACCTCTCTGAAGTTAGTTGTATATGTCAGATAGAAATTAATGGTGCCAATGTTGACATGAGGATTATGGTTTACAATAAGTACAGTAAAATGACTCAGTGGTTGTATGTCTTTGTTTTTTTACACTCGCTATAAAGACATCACTCCCAAGCACCCTACCTGTCACAATGTAAGACAACAAACATGCCATTAACAAAAAAAACGTTCCCTTTCCTCATTAGTATGATGGGTGCAGTAAAAACAAAGCAGAAACCAATCAAAATATTTTTCACATTCTGCGAAACAGAAAATGACGGGAAAATCCCGAATGAGGCGATTATCTGATAATGATAAAAAGAACAATGGGACAGCTGTCAGCACTTTAAATATGTACCTGACTCAGCCAGAAGATGACCGGCCACCCCTCAGAGCCTGGTTCCTCTCTAGGTTTACTCTTAGGTTACTGCCTTTCTAGGGAGTTTTTCCTAGCAACCGTGCTTCAACATCTGCATTGCTTACTGTTTGGGGTTTTAGGCTGGGTTTCTGTACAGCACTTTGTGACATCTGCTGATGTAAGAAGGGCTTTATAAATACATTTGATTGATTGAATGATAAATGGATGCAGTCTCCATGGATGGAACTTAGTCCCTATAGGGTGCACTACTTCCCTGCTCAAAAGTAGTGCACTACATTACAGAGGCAAAGAGAGGGTATAAACAAGATGAGGAGCTGCGTACAACATGACTGAGTAAAATGTTACAGTTTGTCAGTATGTCTGTCTGACCTACACACTGACAGACTGACCGATAGACTGACCAATAGACTGACCGACAGACTGACCGATAGACTGACTGACAGACTGACCCATAGACTGATTGACAAACTGACCGTTAGACTGACCGACAGACTGACCAATAATCTGATTGACAGACTGACTGATAGACTGACCGATAGACTGACCGATAGACTGACTGACAGACTGACTGATAGACTGACCGATAGACTGACTGACAGACTGACCGATAGACTGACCCATAGACTGACCGACAGACTGACTGATAGACTGACCGATAGACTGACCGATAGACCGACTGACAGACTGACTGACAGAGTGACCGATAGACTGACTGATAGACTGACCGATAGACTGACAGACTGACTGATAGACTGACCGATAGACTGACCGATAGACTGACTGACAGACTGACCGATAGACTGACCGACAGATTGACTGACAGACTGACCGATAGACTGACTGATAGACTGACCAATAGACTGACAGACTGACTGATAGACTGACCGATAGACTGACAGACTGACCGATAGACTGACCGATAGACTGACTGATAGACTGACCGATAGACTGACAGACTGACTGACAGACTGACCAATAGACTGACCGATAGACTGACCGATAGACTGACCGATAGACTGACTAATAGACTGACTGACAGACTGACCGATAGACTGACCGACAGACAGACTGACAGACTGACCAATAGACTGACCGATAGACTGACCGATAGACTGACTGATAGACTGACCGATAGACTGACAGACTGACTGACAGACTGACCAATAGACTGACTGACAGACTGACCGATAGACTGACCGATAGACTGACTAATAGACTGACTGACAGACTGACCGATAGACTGACCGACAGACAGACTGACAGACTGACCAATAGACTGACTGATAGACTGACCGATAGACTGACTGACAGACTGACCGACAGACTGACCGATAGACTGACCGATAGACTGACTAATAGACTGACTGACAGACTGACCGATAGACTGACCGACAGACAGACTGACAGATTGACCGACAGACAGACCGACAGACTGACCGATAGACTGACTGATAGACTGACCGATAGACTGACAGACTGACCGATAGACTGACCGATAGACTGACCGATAGACTGACAGACTGACCGATAGACTGACTGACAGACTCATTCATTCACAGGTTGAACTGAAACAACAACAATAACATTCCGTCTGGTATGACTATGAATATGTATTATTATTTAAGTAGTTTTGTGAGAGTGGATTGTTCACCAACCAATACACTTAGAGACTCAATCACTCACTCACTCACTCACTCACTCACTCACTCACTCACTCACTCAATCACTCATCTACTCATTCAAACAATAACTCACTCAATCTCTCACTCACTATCTCACTCAATCACTCACTTACACACTCACTCACTCAAACACTCACTCACAGACTGAGAGACTTTTCTTCCTTTCCTGGGTTTTGATTGTGATTTTGTCTGTGTGTGTGTGTGTGTGTGTGTGTGTGTGTGTGTGTGTGTGTGTGTGTGTGTGTGTGTGTGTGCGTGCGTGCGTGCGTGCATGCGTGCGTGCGTGCGTGTGTGTGTGTAGAGAGGTTGTTGAGAGAGTGTCTGGGCCAGAGTGTTGGCAGACAGGGAGGGAGAGTGTTTTACGAGCTGAATGTCGACCCTCTTATCTCCCATGACTTCTCTGGGTTACAGCAGCCACCCGCCCGTCTGGCCCAAGACAAATAGCAGAAGGAAGAGACACATTAAGAGCCAGGAAAACACTCACATACACAAACACACACACACACACACACACTGATTTGAGCGCATTAAGCAGCAGGTCCAGACAGTAAATGTGAGCCTTGCACATTGTCGTCTGTTCCCGCTGCGCCATGGCAACAAGCACTTCCTCTTTCCTGTTTTCCGATGGTGCGAAGAAGAGGTGTTCACCCAGGCAAACACGCACACACACGCACGAGCGTACACACACACACCCATTCACATCGATGCACACACACACACACACACACACACACACACACACACACATTGATTGAATGATAAATGGATGCAGTCTCCATGGATGGACCTTAGTCCCTATAGGGTGCACTACTTCCCTGCTCAAAAGTAGTGCACTACATTACAGAGGCAAAGAGAGGGTATAAACAAGATGAGGAGCTGCGTACAACATGACTGAGCAAAATGTTACAGTTTGTCAGTTTGTCTCTCTGACCTACACACTGACAGACTGACCGATAGACTGACCAATAGACTGACAGACTGACCAATAGACTGACCAATAGACTGACAGACTGACCGATAGACTGACCAATAGACTGACCGACAGACTGACCAATAATCTGACTGACAGACTGACCGTTAGACTGACAAATAGACTGACTAATAGACTGACCGATAGACTGACCGATAGACTGATTGACAGACTGACCGTTAGACTGACAGATAGACTGACTAATAGACTGACCGATGGACTGACCGATAGACTGACTGACAGACTGACCGATAGACTGACCGATAGACTGACCGACAGACTGACCGATAGACTGACCGATAGACTGACTGACAGACTGACCGATGGACTGACCGATAGACTGACCGACAGACTGACCGATAGACTGACCAATAGACTGACAGACTGACCAATAGACTGACCAATAGACTGACAGACTGACCAATAGACTGACCGATAGACTGACTGACAGACTGACCCATAGACTGACTGACAGACTGACCGTTAGACTGACAAATAGACTGACTAATAGACTGACCGATAGACTGACCGATAGACTGACCGACAGACTGACCGACAGACTGACTGATAGACTGACCGATAGACTGACCGATAGACTGACTGACAGACTAACCGATAGACTGACCAATAGACTGACCGATAGACTGACCAATAGACTGATCGACAGACTGACCGATAGACTGACAGACTGACCAATAGACTGACCGATAGACTGACTGGTAGACTGACAGACTGAATGATAGACTGACCGATAGGCTGACCGATAGACTGACCGACAGACTGAATGATAGACTGACCAATAGACTGACCGATAGGCTGACCGATAGACTGACTGACAGACTGACTGATTGACTGACTGACAGACTCATTCATTCACAGGTTGAACTGAAACAACAACAATAACATTCCGTCTGGTATGACTATGAATATGTATTATTATTTAAGTAGTTTTGTGAGAGTGGATTGTTCACCAACCAATACACTTAGAGACTCAATCACTCACTCACTCACTCACTCACTCACTCACTCACTCACTCACTCACTCAATCACTCATCTACTCATTCAAACAATAACTCACTCAATCTCTCACTCACTATCTCACTCAATCACTCACTTACACACTCACTCACTCAAATACTCACTCACAGACTGAGACTTTTCTTCCTTTCCTGGGTTTTGATTGTGATTTTGTGTGTGTGTGTGTGTGTGTGTGTGTGTGTGTGTGTGTGTGTGTGTGTGTGTGTGTGTGTGTGTCATTGTGTCCGTGCTCATGGATATTATGACCACAGGTCTGCTCTGTACTGTGTCTTGATGGTCTGCTATTTGACTGTATGATTTAGTGAAGGGAGTCTGTTCAAAGCACTGGCCCAGAGCTTTCTGGCTATGAGGCTAAGGACGCTCTCACCTCACTCATCTTTTATGGCCAACATTCCGCCCCTAAATAAATCATCGCGGGCGAACGTACCTCGAAGAGAAAAGGCTCACACACAGATACACTCTCTTTCACCTATCACACACACGTGAACATACACGCGTGCGCACATGCGCACACAAACACACTCACACACACATACAAACACACTCACACACACATACACACACAAACACACTCACACACACATACACACACAAACACACACACTCACACACACACACACACACTCACACACATACACACACAAACACACTCACACCCATACACACACACACACACACATACACACACATACACACACACACAAACACACTCACACACACACACAAACACACTCACACACATACACACACACACACACACACACACACAGAGAGAGAGACTATCTTGCCTTTCAACACAAACACACACACACCAATAAAGAGAATCAATGCTGCTGCCCCGATCCATGATGACAGAGTTGTCTGGGGCCTCAGTCGCATGACCCCTGATCCTAACGTATGCTCTAATGGTAACCCTTGTGCTCTGTTCACGTCTCACTCATAAAGCGGTTCTGATTCCCTGTAAATACAAACAGGTTGCAATCAGCTATGGTCAGCTATGTTTAGCTATGGTCAGCTATGGTTAGCTATGGTCAGTTATGGTCAGCTATGGTCAGTTACGGTCAGCTACGGTCAGCTACGGTCAGCTATGCTCAGCTAAGGCAGTGTGGTCAGCTATGGTCAGCTAAGGCAGTGTGGTCAGCTATGGTCAGTTATGGTCAGCTAAGGCAGTGTGGTCAGCTATGGTCAGTTATGGTCAGTTATGGTCAGCTAAGGCAGTGTGGTCAGCTATGGTTAGCTATGGTCAGCTATGGTTAGCTATGGTCAGCTATGGTTAGCTATGGTCAGTTATGGTCAGTTATGGTCAGCTATGGTCAGCTAAGGCAGTGTGGTCAGCTATGGTCAGCTATGGTCAGCTATGGTCAGCTAAGGCAGTGTGGTTAGCTATGGCCAGCTATGGTCAGCTATGGTCAGCTAAGGCAGTGTGGTCAGTTATGGTCAGCTATGGTCAGCTAAGGCAGTGTGGCCAGCTATGGTCAGCTATGGCAGTCTGGTCAGCTATGGTCAGTTATGGTCAGCTATGGTCAGTTATGGTCAGCTATGGTCAGCTAAGGCAGTGTGGTCAGCTATGGTCAGCTATGGTCAGCTATGGTCAGCTAAGGCAGTGTGGTCAGCTATGGCCAGCTAAGGCAGTGTGGCCAGCTATGGTCAGCTATGGCAGTCTGGTCAGCTATGGTCAGCTAAGGCAGTGTGGTCAGAAACATTAGTGATTTATCTGACCCCAAACATTTTTTCTTTCTGTTAATGTTTTATTCATCCCTTTTTTTCTCCTCAAATTCTGTTGTTTCTTGTGTTTTTCCGTTCCCATGATTCAACAGGGCCTCTGTGCTGTGTTTGTGTTTTCCTGTGTTGCCAGGACAACAGATAGTGTAGCCTAGCGGTCAGAGTGCGGGGCCAGTGACCGAAAGGTTTCTGGTTTGAATCCCCAAGCAGACAAGGTGAAAAAACAGTTTGATGTGCCCTTGAGCAAGACACTTAACCCTTATTGCTCCTGTAAATTACTCTGGATTACTGTCAATTTAAAAACCTGATTTGTACAGAAACCCGATGGTGGTCTAGTGTCTGGTAGGGTCTTATCTGTCTAGTACATGGTCCTAGTGGGTTGATAGGTGGTCCAGTAGGGTCCTGTCTGTCTAGTACATGGTCCTAGTGGATTGATAGGTGGTCTGGTAGGGTCCTGTCTGTCTAGTACATGGTCCTAGTGGATTGATAGGTGGTCCAGTAGGGTCTGTGTAGTACATGGTCCTAGTGGATTGATAGGTGGTCCGGTAGGGTCTGTGTAGTACATGGTCCTAGTGGATTGATAGGTGGTCCAGTAGGGTCTGTGTAGTACATGGTCCTAGTGGATTGATAGGTGGTCCAGTAGGGTCTGTGCAGTACATGGTCCTAGTGGATTGATAGGGGGTCCGGTAGGGTCCTGTCTGTGTAGTACATGGTCCTAGTGGATTGATCAGCAGCCTGACAGCAGATTCAGTGTCTGACCCCTGGTTATTAGATTTATGCACCAGTGTTAGGCCGGATAGAAGGTCCAGTCTCTAACCAGGTTTCCATCCAACCTTTTTATGCGAGTAAAGTACATGTTGGATAGAAAATGTTGTAAACAGCTAATTTGTCGGTAAACTTTCCAAAGGTGGGATCTTTTTGTGTCGGTATGGTGGTGGAAAACACCTTTATGTGTCACGCCTGCTCCCGCTCTTCCCCCATGGCGCTCGAGGGCGCCAAGCTCCCCAGCATTACTCACTCCATTACTCACTCCTGCCACCATCATTACGCACACCTGCCTCCCCCCATCACGCGCATCAGCGATTATTTGACTCACCTGGACTCAATCACCTGTCATTACCTCTCCTATATCTGTCTGTTCCCCTGCTCTGTTCCCCGCTTCAGCATTGATTGTCATATGTCCTTGTATACCCGTGTGCTGACGCTGTTCCTGTCTTGTTCCATGTCTGTTCCGATTAAATGTTTGACTCCCCGTACCTGCTTCTCTACTCCAGTGTTGGTCCTTACATTTATGTGCACGATATGGCAGTGGAAACGCCTTTATGTGCGAGATATGGCGGTGGAAACCTATTTTTTGTGCGAGATATGGCAGTGGAAATGCCTTTTTGTGTGAGATATGGAGGTGGAAACGCCTTTATGTGCGAGATATGGAGGTGGAAACGCCTTTATGTGCGAGATATGGAGGTGGAAACGCCTTTATGTGCGAGATATGGAGGTGGAAACGCCTTTATGTGCGAGATATGGAGGTGGAAACACCTTTTTGTGCGGGATATGGAGGTGGAAATGCCTTTTTGTGCGAGATATGGAGGTGGAAACGCCTTTTTGTGCAAGATATGGAGGTGGAAACGCCTTTATGTTCGAGATATGGCGGTGGAAACATATTTTTTGTGCGAGATATGGAGGTGGAAAATACCTTTATGCGCAAATATTTACATAAAACCATTATTTGGTAAATGGGAATTTAACTGCAAAAGTTATTTTTACGTGCACTATGTTATCACACACAGTGTTTTATCCGTGCTCGTCGTCCTCACCAGGGTCTTGACCTGACTGCAGTTTGTCGTCGTAACTGACTTCAGTGGGCAAATTCTCACCTTCGATGGCCACTGCCATGCTGGAGAAGTGCGCTCTTCACGGATGAATCGCGGTTTCAACTGTACCGGGCAGATGGCAAACCATGTGTATGGTGTCATGTGTGTGAGTGGTTTGCTGAAGTCAACATATTGAACAGAGTTCCCCATGGTGGCGGTAGGGTTATGGTGTGGGCAAGCTTAAGCTACGGACAATGAACACAATTACATTTTATTGATGGCAATTTGAATGCAGTGACAAACCATGACGAGGCAAATGGTGTTCACACCAAATACTGACTGGTTTTCTGATCCATGCCCGTACCTTTTAAGCTAAGGTGTCTGTGACCAACAGATGCATGTCTGTCTTCCCAGTCGTGTGGAATCCATAGATTAGGGCCTAATGAATGTATTTCAATTGACTGATTTCCTTATGAACTGTAACTCTGAAAAATCTTTGAAATTGTTGCGTGTTGTGTTTATATTTCTGTTCAGTGTAGTAAACCGCAGACACATACTCCCTCCCATTACACGACCCACACGACAAAGCAGTAGCATCTACACTATATCAAAAATAATTACAATTGAAAATTCCAATGGTTGGTGTATTACTCCTCAGACAGCCATTTCAAATGTCAAAGATTGCATAATGTTGGACTTACTGTAAAACAAATCTTAAAACAGGGGTAAAAAATGAAGACAAACGTAACCAGTAATCCATACATGCTGTCGTGCTGTTATCGTGGTTAGGTGTTTTCCCTGCCTATGACTAGGTTGCCTAGGTCAGGAAAAGCTCCTGGGCCTGTATTCATAAGGCGTCTCAGAGTATGAGTTTCCATCTAGGATCAAGTCCCACCGGTCCATGTAATATTATTCATTATGAGTAAAAAGACCAATCTAATCCTAGATCAGCACGCCTACCTAGCATTGTTGTATGTCTCCAATAGAGAACCATACAGGGAACAGGGCACATGTTCCAATCAGATACTGTTCTTGATAAGAGGTGAGAATCAATATTTAGTGAAGTTGAGATTCTTCAACAGTATTATGTAGTATTTGTCATTCATCACAATTGAAGTGTATTTAGCTAGAAACCCTCTAATATACCAAGTCACTGTATTTCAGCCCCATTAATCATTTGACAGAACATAAGGGATCACTGTGTGTGTGTCCTACCCTCTAGATGATGTCCAGGAGGCTGGTGAAGTGGTGTGTGTGTGTGTGTGTGTGTGTGTGTGTGTGTGTGTGTGTGTGTGTGTGTGTGTGTGTGTGTGTGTGTGTGTGTGTGTGTGTGTGTGTGTGTGGGGGGGGGTGCACGTGTGTATCAAATAACAAAAATATATATTGGTCGTCTACACATATTTTGCAGATGTTATCACAGGTGTAGTGAAATTATTATGTTCCTAGCTCCAACATTACAGTAATACCTGACAATACAAAACAATACGCACAAATTATGGACAGTATATGAATAGAAAAGGTGTCTACAGCAGTAGTTAAATAGGATGAGTCTTTATTAGAATACAGTATATACACATGAAGTGGGTAAACAGTATGTAAACATTATTAAAACAATCAGTGTTCAATGGCTATGTACATAGGGCAGCAGCCTCTAAGGTGCAGGGTAGTTATAGTAGCGGGTGGTTGCCGGCTAGTAACAGTGACTAAAGTTCAGAGCAGAGTACTGGGCGGAGGCTGGCTACTGAAGATAGAAGCTGTTTTTTAGTCTCCCGGTCCCAGCTTTGATGTACTTGTACTGTCTCCGCTTTGTAGATACTAGTGGGTTGCATAGGCTGGGACTCAGGTGGGTCCTTGTTGATCTTCTTGGCCTTCCTGTGACACCAGGTGCTGTAGATGTCCTGAAGGGCAGGCAGTGTGCCCCTGGTATTGCATTGGGCTGACTACACCACCCTCTGGAGAGCACTGCGGTTGCTGGCGGTGCAGTCAAATTTCTTCAGCCTCCTGAGGTTGAAAAGGTGCTGTTGCACCTTCTTCACCACACTGTCTGTGTGGATGGACCATTTCAGGTTGTCAGGAACTTGAAGCTTTTCACCCTCTTATGACATTCAGGGAGAAGTTATTTCCCTGGCACCACTCCGCCAGGGCCCTCACCTCCTGCCTGTAGGCTGTCTCGTCATTGTTAGTAATCAGGCCTAGCACTGTTGAGTCGTCTGCCAACTTGATGATTGAGTTGTAGACGTGCGTGGTCACGCAGTCATGGGTGAACAGGGAGTGCAGGAGGAGGCAGAGGATGCAGCCATGTTGAGGGTCAGCGTAGCAGAGATGTTGTTGCCTACCTTTCTTGGGTACAGGAACAAAACTTGAAGCAAGTGGGGACAACAAACTGGGATAGGGAGAGATTGAATATGTCCAAAAACACTCCAGCCAGCTGGTCTGCTGGTCTCTGAGGACGCGGCTTAGGATGCCATCTGGGCCGGCAACCTTGCAAGGGTTTACAAGCTTAAATGTTTTACTCAGGTCGTCCACAGAGAACGAGAGCTCACAGTCCTCATGAGCGGGGTGGACCGATTCGGCAGGACTGTGTTTTACTCGAAGCGGGCAAAGAAGGTGTTTTGCTTATCCGGGACCAAGGCGCTGGTGTCCATGATGTGGCTGCGTGCATGTTTGTGTGTGTTCATGTGCATGCGTAAATGTGTGTGTGTGTGTGTAGATGTTTGGCCATCAACAGTGCATGACTTTCCACAGTTTGTTACATCACAGCTGCCATGACGTTGGCCTGTGGGTAACGTTTATGACCCCCCCATAAATACCTTTCTCCCTTTCCTCTCTTGACTCTACTGAAGGACTCTTGAAAAGCCTTTGTCAAACATAGATATTCGGGGAACATCAAAAGGTGTGGGGAAAGGAACCATATTTCGGTAATCCAACCAGTTGAAAATATGCATTGGTACTTAATGAATATGATGTCAGTTCGGTTGTCATCTGAGACATTCTTATTAATGACAGGACGACATAAACTGTATCCTGGAAAGTCTACACATTATGGTTATCAGATTCACATGGAATTGTTGTGCAATTTAAATGTTTAAATATGAAGCTATTTGTGAAAAGATTAAATGTAATTTTAGCTTCCAAATGAGAGAATTGGGTTTTCATGAGTGAACTATGCTCAACTCAGTGGACGCCCATGTGAACAGACATGGGTTGTAAACTATGAAACACACCCTTCTCTACCTCCACTATTTAAGCCCTTTACGAAAATATAACTTTATTTTCCGGGTACATTAGGGCGACGGTCCGATGTCAGAAGGACTCAGATAATAAGCTGTTCCGAGGATGTGAGGACGATGGTTCCACGTTAAAAGGACTAACTTGTCAACTACAGAACGAAGCCAACCTCAGCGTGAGCTTTGGTTGCGAATGGTATGAACTTTGAACTCTTATTCACTACAGAAGTGATACCTTCTAGCCGTTGAGTTAGCAGCGGCCGCTGTAAACGTGGGCTAGGAAAGGACGGGCGACGGATCCAGTTTAACACACAACGACGACACTACAACGTACCCAATTTACCACCAGAGACATTCTTCCGAGGACAGGAAGATCTCTGTTGGGCAACACGGCCAGCATCTACGACCAACCTACTGAAGTGCAGCTCAGAGTAAATATTTATTGCATTTTCCTTTTCCAAATGGGCGGTAATTTAGAATGCATAAGATATTTACGATAGCATAGCTTCTCCCTTTGTTCCTCAGTCTTCCCGCTCTTTCACTCAAACCCAACCCCCTTTCCTTTGTGTAACCAGCCGTCATGTCGGCTCCGTCCACCAGGGACGTTTTATGTATGACATAATTTGCATTCTGTGTATATGTCATTCTGTGTGATTATTTAGGTATTTAGTAAATAAATAATTAAACCAAAGTTTGTATTGCTGATTCAACTTGTTAGCCAGGGTTCGTGAAGATAACCAAGAATGTACAACTTTCAGATGAGACTGAAATAAGGTGATAATTAATATTGACTGCTATTGATGTAAAATATTACTAGGTCTTTAAGAGTTTATTCGGAAGATAACAGCTCTATAAACACTCTTTTGTGGTGCTCCGACTTTCTAGTTAATTACATTTACATGATTAGTTTAATCAGGTAATATTAATTACAGAGAAAGGATTTTATAGAATAGCATGTCATATCACTTAATCCGGCATAGCCAAAGACACGACACAGCCTTATTCTAAAATAAACGTAATCGATGTTTCTCATCAATCTATACACAATACACCATAATTTGTGCAAATGTATGAAATAAAACAACTGAAATATCACATTTACATATTATTCAGACCCTTTACTCAATACTTTCTTGAAGCACATTTGGCAGCAATTACAGCCTCGAGTCTTCTTGGGTTTGACGTTACAAGCTTGGCACACCTGTGTTTGGGGAGTTTCTCCTATTCTTCTCTGCAGAACCTTTCAATCTCTGTCAGGATGGATGGGGAGCGTCGCTGAACAGCTATTTTCAGGTCTCTCCAGAAATGTTCGATCGGGTTCAATTCTGGGCTTTGGCTGGGCCACTCAAGGACATTCAGAGACTTGTCTGGAAGCCACTCCTGCGTTGTCTTGGCTGTGTGCTTAGGGTTGTTGTCCTGTTGGAAGGTGAACCTTCTTCCCAGTCTGAGGTCCTGAGCACTCTGGAGCAGGTTTTCATCAAGAATCTCTCTGTACTTGGCTCCGTTCATCATTCCCTCGATCCTGACAAGTCTCCCAGTCCCTGCCACTGAAAAACATTCCACAGCATGATGCTGCCACCACCAATCTTCACCGTAGGGATGGTGCTCAGTTTCCTCCAGACGTGATGCTTGATCTTCAGGCCAAAGAGTTCAATCATGGTTTCATCAGACCAGAGAATCTTGTTTCTCATGGTCTGAGAGTCTTTAGGTACCTTTTGGCAAAATCCAAGCAGGCTGTCATGTGCCTTTTATTGAGGAGTGGCTTCCGTCTGGCCACTACCATAAAGGCCTGATTAGTGAAGTGCTACAGAGATGGTTGTCCTTCTGGAAGGTTCTCCCATCTCCACGGAGGAACTCTGGACCTTTTTCAGAGTGACCATCGGGTTCTTGGTCACCTCCCTGACCAAGGCACTTCTCCCCTGATTGCTTAGTTTGGCCGGGCGGCCAGCTCTAGGCAGAGTCTTGGTGGTTCCAAACGTATTCCATTTAAGAATGGTGTAGGCCACTGTGTTCTTGGGGACTTTCAATGCTGCAGAATTTTTTTGGTACCCTTCCCCAGATCTGTGCCTCGACACACTCCTGTCTTGGAGCTCTATGGACAATTCGTTTGACCTCATGGCTTGGTTTTTGCTCTGACAGGCACTGTCAACTGTGGGACCTTATATAGACAGGTGTGTGCCTTACCAAATCATGTCCAATTAATTGAATTTACCACAGGTGGAAACATCAAGGATGATCAATGGAAACAAAATGCACCTGAGCTGAATTTCAAGTCTCATAGCAAAGGGGCTGAATACTTATGTAAATTAGTTATTCAAAAAAATAAATATGTATGCTATTGAAAAAAAATATCTGTTTACCCTTTGTCATTGTGTGTAGATTGATGAGGAAAAAGTTATTGTATAAATTTTAGAATATGGCTGTAATGTAACAAAATGTGGAATAAGTCAAGGGGTCTGAATACTTTCCGAATGCACTGTATATTTGACGATGTCCATCCTTTCACAGTTTGCTTTTCCACTGGTGCGCAAAATGGTGGATTGAGGAATAACAGCTTAGATGACATTTTGGAATCACTACTAGTTATACGGTCCTACAGATCATGTGAAACATGTGAAACGTGACCAATTTATACTGGCCCGTAAACACTATGCACAAAGAACTTTCTTCTCTCCCTAGAGGAATAGAGCTCATACTCGCTCAGTTGGGCATGGCCTATACATAGATTTTAAACCAGTCTGTCTGGCTTTTCCTAAAGCTTGCCTTCGTAACATTTCCTGATGTTTATAACTCATATAGCAGACATATTCTCAATAAAAAAAGACAAGGAAATTAAGTCATTAGATTTTGCCTGCTGGGTTTACCCAGAATCTCAATGCCCTTGTATAAGTATCATAAGTACCTACCCAAATAAACCATCAATAAACGACATTGATAAAAGGCGCAAACATGTTTTTTCGGACCATCCATCGACAGAGACATTCATCTGGCTCAGAACCCTATTATACCTCAAAGTCTGCCAATAGATCCAGCTCACAAAGCAGTCCAATGGTGGCAGTGGGACAACCCCTCCTCTGTGTCTGCAGGCCCATCTACTGAACAACTGGGCTAAAGATAAAGAGACGTCTGCATTGTTGGGCTCAGTAGTCTTGCCTGTGTTTGGTTACCTGATAAAATATTTGCTCTGTAGAATCCAGGGGAGTATGCTGGGTTTATGAAGGGGGAAGGGTGGCTGGGTATGCTGTGTTTATGAAGGGGAAGGGTGGCTGGGTATGCTGGGTTTATGAAGGGGGAAGGGTGGCTGGGTATGCTGGGTTTATGAAGGGGGATGGGTGGCTGGGTATGCTGGGTTTATGAAGGGGGAAGGGTGGCTGGGTATGCTGGGTTTATGAAGGGGGAAGGGTGGCTGGGTATGCTGGGTTTATGAAAGGGGAAGGGTGGCTGGGTATGCTGGGTTTATGAAGGGGGAAGGGTGGCTGGGTATGCTGGGTTTATGAAGGGGGATGGGTGGCTGGGTATGCTGGGTTTATGAAGGGGGAAGGGTGGCTGGGTATGCTGGGTTTATGAAAGGGGAAGGGTGGCTGGTTATGCTGGGTTTATGAAAGGGGAAGGGTGGCTGGGTATGCTGGGTTTATGAAAGGGGAAAGGTGGGTGGGTATGCTGGGTGGCTGGGTTTGAAGGGTGGCTGGGTATGCTGGGTTTATGAAGGGCGAAGGGTGGCTGTGTCAATAAGGCAAGGACGTATGCAGACAAACACACACACACAGTCACAATCACACAGTGTAGATACTCTCACACGGTGTAGATACTAGATACACAAACTCATATATATGTGGACCCACACACGCACCATGTTGAAACCTGAACAGCAGACGTTGCCCGGAGTAGAGTGTTCAGCTGCAGCCCAGATGTGGTGAGCAGGGCGGATGGACAAAACACACACACACAGTGAGGTAAACCTGGTAGAGGTTTAGGGAGTAAAGTCTAAAACTACAGCATGACCGACAGAGGAAAGAACGAGAGAAACAAAATAAAGAGAGGAAAGTAGAAAAGAACAGCTGGAGGCAAAGGAAGACAGGGTGAGAGGAAGATAGGAACGAAGATAGAAAGACTAAGGGGGATGATAGCCAGTGGAACCCATGCAGAAATCCAAACATATGGTTCAAATGATGAATCCTGTGCTATGAACCCCCCAAATAAAAAACTAACTAGAAGCTTTCTGGAGTGGAGAGAGAGACCAATGACAAGGTGTGGTTGGAGGTGGAGGGCCACTGATCCCGAAGGAGCATGTAACGACAGTAAGAAAACAACACACTGGGTAATTTACTAAACAAAAACATCCTCTCGCTCGTTTAAAATCCCAATCCACAACCCTAGAGAAAGAGATTTATCTTCTGCTTCTGTCATGTGAACCACGTTTACACTCCCAAACAAAACCTTGCCTTCTTTCTCCCCACTGGGAATACCTTCTCATCCATTGTGATGCTGAAGGTGCATCTGTCTAAGTTTGATACTGTTTATTCACTCCCTGAAGGGTTCTGTCATTCGCTAGCAACGTACTGTAGCTAGCAACAACAAGATCACTGGAGACGGCAGAAAACTCTGAACAGGAGATTAACATTGTATTAACGTTAATGTAAAATGCAATTTTCAAATCTTTACAGGTATTCGTGATGACTGCCCACAGGGCACACAACCTCATTTCAACATAGATAATTGATTAATATTTGGTTGAGACGTTGATCAATGAGATACAACCTATATTAACCCACTCAAGAAATACATTTTAGAGCAGAACCAAAATGACGTGGATTGCAGATGAGATTACATTAAAATTACATGGTGCAATTGATCAATGCCGTTCTTGATTCTGACAGATTATTACAGCAATTGCGAAGATCTCAACAGACCTGCGGTGACCTATGCATGCTATCTTGAACTTTATATGATTACATCAGAAGAAATGTGTAGTTACAGTAACCTCAATATGTGGCCATGGATGTGTTACTCATTTTAAGGTTGAATGTTACATTAGTTTGTATAGGCTATTTACTGGATTACAAAGTAATATTGAATTGTGTTTGGTTGACAACGCAACCAAACACCAACATTTGAAGGAGATGTATCTTCTGCTGGGATAGTTCCATCTGTGCCACTGACTTAGTCTGGCTTTGTCTACAAATGAATAATTTATATGTTGTATTCACTTCTCCATCTCAACTAGCATTGCAACATTCCGGGAACTTTCAATAAATTCGTTTCCAGAAATCCCAGATAGAGAATCCAAATTGCCTGCTTATTCCCTCCGGATTCTGGTAATCCTCCAACTGGGATTTCGGGAAAACCAGGGAATTTATTGAAAGTTCACCGAATTTTGCAACCCTAATCTTAATAAAAAAATCTAAATTAGAGATTAGGACTAAATCAAATCAAACTTTAAATGCTCTTTTTAAAAACCAAAAATCTTTAACTTAGATTTTTGGTTGAGATGGAAACGTGAATCCAATATATCAATTATTATTTTTGTCGACAAACTGGTATTAAAATTAGTGGCTCCGATGGAAATATCCAAGCAGGAGATAAATCTCCCTCAAATGTTGATATTTGGTTGCGTTGACAACCAAAGACAATTCAATATCATTAAATATTAGTACATTTGAAATCAACCAGAACTTGAAACCCTAGGCCTATTGTATTGTCTATTATTTAGTTGAATTCTGGGTTGAATTGAAACAATAGCTTTTGATGACTTTGCATAATGTTTGGTCACATTTCTTTTGCTCTGTTAATTAAACTTATGCTTTGGAAGTGTAACGACGGTCGTCAGGAATGGACCAAGGCGCAGCGGGTTGAGTGCTCATAATGAACTTTTTCATGAAAACACTTCTACAAACAAAACAAAACGATGGACGATGAATACAGACTTGACGGCAAAAGACAGCAATTCAAGTGACAACCTCCCACAAACACAAATACAAACACACCCTAATATATAGGACTCTCAATCAAAGGCAACTAGACAACACCTGCCTTCAATTGAGAGTCCACACCCCAATTAACTAAACATAGAAACAGACTAACCAGAAAGAACATAGAAATAGTCTAACATAGAGCAGTGACCAAAAAACCCCGGAATACATAAATCAACTACCCTCTACATAATACACACACCCCGAACCACATAAACCAAATACCCTCTGCCACGTCCTGACCAGCCTACACTAACAAAATAACCCGCATACTGGTCAGAACGTGACATTACCCCCCCCCCCCCCAAAGGTGCAGACCCCGGATGCACCTCACACACAAAAAAACAACAACAAATAACCCCAAAACACTAATAAATCCCCAAAAGTACATGGGAGGGAAGGGAGGGTGGCCACCGTCGGTGTTCCTGCAACACCCCCCCCCTAACCCCAATACTCTCCCCTCAGGAGGTGGCTCAGGAGCCGGACGCAGACCCCACTCCACCCCTGGCTCACTCCCCTCATAAACTGTCTCTACAGTGATGTCCCTCTCTGTCGACCCCGGACTGTAGGGTGACTCTAGGAGCTCTGGACTGTAGGACGACTCTAAGAGCTCTGGACTGTAGGGTGACTCTAGGAGCTCTGGACTGTAGGGTGACTCTAGGAGCTCTGGACTGTAGGAAGACTCTAGGAGCTCTGGACTGTAGGAAGACTCTAGGAGCTCTGGACTGTAGGAAGACTCTAGGAGCTCTGGACTGTAGGACGACTCTAGGAGCTCTGGACTGTAGGACGACTCTAGGAGCTCTGGACTGTAGGACAACTCTAGGAGCTCTGGACTGTAGGACGACTCTAGGAGCTCTGGACTGTAGGACGACTCTAGGAGCTCTGGACTGTAGGACGACTCTAGGAGCTCTGGACTGTAGGACGACTCTAGGAGCTCTGGACTGTAGGACGACTCTAGGAGCTCTGGACTGTAGGACGACTCTAGGAGCTCTGGACTGTAGACAGACTCTAGGAACTCTGGACTGTAGACAGACTCTAGGAGCTCTGGACTGTAGACAGACTCACTTGGTTCTGGACTGTAGCCAGACTCACTCGGCTCTGAACAGTGGGCCGTCTCACCTGGTTCCGAACAGTGGGCCGTCTCTCTCCGGGGCACTGTTGCCGGAAGTTCTGGACGAGGCACTGTTGCCGGAAGTACTGGACGAGGCACTGTTGCCGGAAGTTCTGGACGAGGCACTGTTGCCGGAAGTTCTGGACGAGGCACTGTTGCCGGAAGTTCTGGACTGTAGCCAGGCTCACTCGGCTCTGAACAGTGGGCCGTCTCACCTGGTTCCGAACAGTGGGCCGTCTCTCTCCGGGGCACTGTCGCCGGAAGCTCTGGACGAGGCACTGTTGCCGGAAGGCCTGGTGCGTGGGGCTGGCTTAGGACGTGCCAGACTAAGGACACGCACCACATGGCTAGTACGAGGAACATGGACAGGACGTGCTGGACTGGGCTGACGCACTGAAGCCTGGTGCGTGGTACTGGTAATGGAGGTACCATGCTGGAGACACGCACCTTAGGGCTAGTGCATGGAGCGGGAACAGGACTACTGGACTGGGCTGATGCACTGGAAGCCTGGTGCGTGGTGCTGGTACTGGATATGCCAGCCTGGAAACACACACCTTAGGGCTAGTGTGTGGAGCAGGAACAGGACGTACTGGACTGGGCTGACGCACTGGAAGCCTGGTGCGTGGTGCTGGTACTGGATATGCCAGCTTTGAAACACACACCTTGGGGCTAGTGCGTGGAGCGGGAACAGGATATATTGGACCGTGAAGGCGCACTGGCGGTCTCGAGCGCAGTACTGGCTCCACCCTTCCTGGCTGGATGCCCGCTTTCCCCAGACAAATGTGGGGCGCAGGTACTGCGCACACCGGCCTGTGAATACTAGGCCTCAACGCCGTGCACCTCACTCCAACGCACGGGACCTGACTAATACTAGGCTGCCCCCAATAAGCACGGGGATTTGGCTTGCGGCTCAATCCTGGCCCTGCCAAACTACCCGTGTGCCCCCCCAAAAAATATTATTGGGGCTGCCTCTCCGGTTTAATAGCCAGTCGTGTTCCCCTGTAGCGTTCCCGGTCTTCGCTCCATTTTTTCCATGGGCCCTCTCCGGCCATAATCTGTTCCCATGTCCATTTCTCCCATTGGTCCAACTCAAATTCCCTTTGCTCCACTAAGTCCCCCTGTTGCTCCTTCCTTCGCTGCTTGGTCCGGATTTGGTGGGAGGTTCTGTAACGACAGTCATCAGGAATGGACCAAGGCGCAGCGGGTTGAGTGCTCATAATTAACTTTTTAATGAAAACACTTCTACAAACAAAACAAAACGATGGACGACGAATACAGCCTTGACGGCAAAAGACAGCAATTCAAGTGACAACCTCCCACAAATACAAACACACCCTAATATATAGGACTCTCAATCAAAGGCAACTAGACAACACCTGCCTTCAATTGAGAGTCCACACCCCAATTAACTAAACATAGAAACAGACTAACTAGAAAGAACATAGAAATAGACTAACATAGAGCAGTGACCAAAAAACCCCGGAATACATAAATCAACTACCCTCTACATAATACACACACCCCGAACCACATAAACCAAATACCCTCTGCCACATCCTGACCAGCCTACACTAACAAAATAACCCTCATACTGGTCAGAACGTGACAGGAAGGACTTCAACAATGAATATATATATATATTTTTATCAAACCACAATTGTTCTCACGACAGCATATTGGTAATAGTCAGTGACAAATATCATAGCTATGCAGGGCTGGTTAAAACCTTGGATGGTGACCAAACGGTAGATGTAGATAGATCAATTCTCCAGGAGGAGGTGCTGCCCAGCCTACAGTTTTTTTCTGATTGTGGATATAACATTGAAGATCTGACATTGTTTTAAAGGAATGAATTCAACATATTTTATACAAGGTTTGCCTATGTTGAAATTTGGTTACCATGATGGCATAATCCTGTGGTTGAAATTTCACCCTCAAAATAACAGTTTATGTTGATACTTTTTTCAAATCCAATGTATTTTCCACGTAGATTCCACGTCACAATACATAGACAAAGTACGTTAAAACAAACATTGGTTCAACCAGTTTGTGCCTAGTAGGTGTGAGTCACTTTAAGGTTATAACTAAGGCGCATAGTTTAACTGTCAGAACACGTGGTCAGGAAACCAAAACCCATTTATGAAACGCAATGGCCGGGATTCAATCAAAGGCGTATATTGTCGACTTTTAAATGTAATTTACACTTAAGCTGACATCCACATCATTTAACATGAATGAAATCTCCACAAACATTTGGGAAATTTCCATTATATGGCGCATTGTCGATAGTGCAGTACACAGCGCTATAGCGTGCCCTTGAATAGATCCCAGCCAACGTTGTGCATTTGTGCTGTTTGTCTGTGAGTTCGCCTGGAACCAATAACGCCAGTCAAACACGGTCTGGGGTGTCAAAGTGTCATATATCATGTCATCCCTTTACACCTATTCAGTTTACCACCTATTCCATTCACATCATCCTGAATGAGTTAGCCAGTGGCAACTTTGTCCCAATGGGGCCAGACTGGATATGTTGGACTGTCGTCTCAATGGGGCCAGACTGGATGTGTTAGACTGTCGTACCAATGGGGCCAGACTGGATGTGTTAGACTGTCGTCTCAATGGGGCCAGACTGGATGTGTTAGACTGTCATCCCAATGGGGCCAGACTGGATGTGTTGAACTGTTGTCACAATGGGGCCAGACTGGGTGTGTTGGACTGTCGTCCCAATGGGGCCAGACTGGATGTGTTGGACTGTCGTCTCAATGGGGCCAGACTGGATGTGTTAGACTGTCGTCCCAATGGGGCCAGACTGGGTGTGTTGGACTGTCGTCCCAATGGGGCCAGACTGGATGTGTTGGACTGTCGTCTCAATGGGGCCAGACTGGATGTGTTAGACTGTCGTACCAATGGGGCCAGACTGGATGTGTTAGACTGTCGTCCCAATGGGGCCAGACTGGGTGTGTTGGACTGTCGTCCCAATGGGGCCAGACTGGATGTGTTGAACTGTCGTCCCAATGGGGCCAGACTGGGTGTGTTGGACTGTCGTACCAATGGGGCCAGACTGGATGTGTTGAACTGTCGTCCCAATGGGGCCAGACTGGGTGTGTTGGACTGTCGTCTCAATGGGGCCAGACTGGATGTGTTAGACTGTCGTACCAATGGGGCCAGACTGGATGTGTTAGACTGTCGTCCCAATGGGGCCAGACTGGATGTGTTGGACTGTTGTCCCAATGGGGCCAGACTGGGTGTGTTGGACTGTCGTCCCATTGGGGCCAGACTGGGTGTGTTGGACTGTCGTCCCAATGGGGCCAGACTGGGTGTGTTGGACTGTCGTCCCAATGGGGCCAGACTGGATGTGTTGAACTGTTGTCACAATGGGGCCAGACTGGATGTGGGCTCATCCAGGTCTGTTTTTAATACAAAGAGTCAAAGAGAGGAACCCATCAGCACCATAGAGACCAACAGACAGACAGGAAGTTATCTATTTCATCTTTCCTGTTTGTTAAAATAGAGGACATACCAGAGATGGAAGAGGAAGAAAGACATCCCACTCCCTCCTTTTTTCTGGTTCATATACAGTCAATGAACTATGCAGATCAGACCCAGCTGCTATTGTATTGGTGCCTATGGGAGAGCCACCCATTAAGCAGACCGGAACTGTGACAATTTCTGTCAATGGTAAACGGCCTGAGTAAGACATCTTCATTTATCCACCTTCTGTGGACATTCAGTACATTCCCAGAGGCCTAGTTTCCCTAATGACCTCATTATCAACAGGAGCTCCTCCCACTAAAAGCCAGGGTGAACCCAAAACATTGCAGGTAGAAATGTATTCATTGTGTGAATCTCTAACGACTTGATACAGTAGCATGCCGAGACATGACTTCTGTTATGATCCTCCCAGAGAACAACTGTGTGAAACCACAGTGCTGTTCAGTACCTAAATACAGGTAACTGCCAAAATAAAGGAAACACCAAATAACATTTCTTAATAGGGAGTTGAGCCACCACGAGCCGCCAGATCAGCTTCAATGTGCTTTGGCATAGATTCTACAATTGTCTGGAACTCTATTGGAGAGATGTGACGCCATTCTTCCATGAGAAATTCTATCAAATCAAATCAAAGTTTATTTGTCATGTGCGCCGAATACAACAGGTGTAGAACTTACAGTGAAATGCTTACTTACAGGCTCTAACCAACGGTGCAAAAAGGGTATTAAGTGAACAATAGGTAAGTAAAGAAATAAAAACAACAGTCAAAAGACAGTGAAAAATAACAGCAGCGAGGCTATATACGGTAGCGAGGCTATAACAGTAGCGAGGCTATATACAGGCACCGGTTGGTCGAGCTGATTGAGGTAGTATGTACATGAATGTATAGTTAAAGTGACTATGCATATCTGATAAACAGAGAGTAGCAGTAGAGTAAAAGAGGGGTTGGGGGGGTCACACAATGCAAATAGTCCAGGTAGCCATTTGATTACCTGTTCAGGAGTCTTATGGCTTGGGGGTAAAAACTGTTGAGAAGCCTTTTTGTCCTAGACTTGGCACTCCGGTACCGCTTGCCATGCGGAAGTAGAGCGAGCAGTCTATGACTGGGGTGGCTGGGGTCTTTGACCATTTTTAGGGCCTTCCTCTGAAACTGCCTGGTGTAGAGGTCCTGAATGGCAGGCAGTTTAGCCCCAGTGATGTACTGGGCCGTACGCACTACCCTCTGTAGTGCCTTGCAGTCGGAAGCCGAGCAATTGCCGTACCAGGCAGTGATGCAACCAGTCAGGATGCTCTCGATGTTGCAGCTATAGAACCTTTTGAGGACCTGAGGACCCATGCCAAATCTTTTTAGTTTCCTGAGGGGGAATAAGCTTTGTCGTGCCCTCTTCAAGGAACTTGAAGCTCTCAACCTGCTCCACTACAGCCCTGTCGATGAGAATGGGGACGTGCTCGGTCCTCCTTTTCCTGCAGTCCAAAATCATCTCCTTAGTCTTGGTTATGTTGAGGGATAGGTTGTTATTCTGGCACCACCCAGCCAGGTCTCTGACCTCCTCCCTATCTCGTCGTTGTCGGTGATTAGGCCTACCACTGTTGTGTCGTCTGCAAACTAATGATGGTTTTGGAGTCGTGCCTGGCCATGCAGTCATGAGCGAACAGGGAGTACAGGAGGGGACTGTGCACGCACCCCTGAGGGGCTCCAGTGTTAAGGATCAGCGTGGCAGATGTGTTGCTACCTACCCTCACCACCTGGGGGTGGCCCGTCAGGAAGTCCGGGATCCAGTTGCAGAGGGAGGTGTTTAGTCCCAGGATCCTTAGTTTAGTGATGAACTTTGAGGGTACTATGGTGTTGAATGCTGAGCTGTAGTCAATGAATAGCATTCTCACATGGGTGTTCCTTTTGTCCAGGTGGGAAAGGGCAGTGTGGAGTGCAATAGAGATTGCATCATCTGTGGATCTGTTGATGCGGTATGCAAATTGGAGTGGGCCTAGGGTTTCTGGGATAATGGTGTTGATGTTAGCCATTACCAGCCTTTCAAAGCACTTCATGGCTACGGACGTTAGTGCTACGGGTCTGTAGTCATTTAGGCAGGTTGCCTTCGTGTTTTTGGGTACAGGGACTATGGTGGTCTGCAGGAAACATGTTGGTATTACAGACTCAACCAGGGACAGGTTGAAAATATCATTGAAGACACCTGCCAGTTGGTCAGCACATGTCCGGAGCACACATCCTGGTAATCCGTCTGGCCCCGCAGCCTTGTGAATGTTCACCTGTATAAAGGTCTTACTCACGTTGGCTACGGAGAGCGTGATCATGCAGTCGTCCGGAACAGCTGTTGCTCTCATGCATGCTTCAGCGTTGCTTGCCTCGAAGCGAGCATAGAAGTGATTTAGCTCATCTGGTAGGCTCGTGTCACTGGGCAGCTCGCGGCTGTGCTTCCCTTTGTAGTCTGTAATAGTTTGCAAGCCCTGCCAGATAAGACGAGCGTCAGAGCCGGTGTAGTATGATTCAGTCTTAGCCCTGTATTGACGCTTTGCCTGTTTGATGGTTCGTCGGCGGGCATAGCAGGATTTCTTATAAGTTTCCGAGTTAGAGTCCCGCACCTTGAAAGCGGCAGCTCTACCCTTTAGCTCAGTGCTAATGTTGTCTGTAATCCATGGCTTCTGGTTGGAAATGCAAAATGCTAATCAATTTATAACATTTTTGACATGCGTTTTTCTGGATTTTTTTCTTGTTATTCTGTCTCTCACTGTTCAAATAAACCTACCATTAAAATTATAGACTGATCATTTCTTTGTCCGTGGGCAAACGTACAATATCAGCAGGGGATCAAATACTTTTTTACCTCACTGTACGTACAGTCACTGTGGGGACAACGTCCTCAATGCACTTATTGATAAAGCCAGTGGTATACTCCTCAATGCCATCGGAAGAATCCCGGAACATCTTCCAGTCTGTGTTAGCAAAATAGTCCTGTAGTTTAGCATCTGCTTCATCTGACCACTTTTTTATAGACCGAGTCACTGGTGCTTCCTGCTTTAATTTGAGCTTTTAAGCAGGAATCAGGAGGATAGAATTGTGGTCGGATTTACCAAATGGAGGGCGAGGGAGAGCTTTTTACACATTTGGTGTCATTTGGTGTTTTGTTGATTGTGGTGGAACAGACAGGTCTCAGGCTCCAGAATCTCCCATAACTGTTCAATTGGGTTGAGATCTGGTGACTGAGACACACACATACAGCCTTTAAACCCCCTATGCTCCTTTGAGACCCCTCTTTCAAAGTCACAGATATCCCTTCTAGCCATGGTAGCCAAAATATTGGGCAACTGGGAATTTTATACATGACCCTAATCATGATGGGATTTTGGGCTCAGCTGGTAGAGCATGGTGTTTGCAACGCCAGGGTTGTGGGTTCGATTCCCACGGGGACCAGTACGGAGATTTTTTTTAATGAAATGTATGCATTCACTACTGTAAGTCGCTCTGGATAAGAGCGTCTGCTAAATGACTAAAATGTAAATGTAATGTTAATTGCTTAATTATCTCAGGAACCACACCTTTGTGGAAGCACTTGCTTTCAATATACTTTGGATCCCTCATCTACTCACGTGTTTCCTTTATTTTAGTAGTTACATGTAGATTTATGGAACAAATAGAACGAATGGAACTAACTGAACTAATGGAACTAACAGAACTAATGGAACTAATAGAACTAATGGAACTAACATAACTAATGGAACTAATAGAACTAATAGAACTAATGGAACTAATAGAACTAATGGAACTAACAGAAATAATGGAACTAATGGAACTAACATAACTAATGGAACTAATAGAACTAATGGAACTAATAGAACTAATGGAACTAATAGAACTACTGGAACTAACATAACTAATGGAACTAATAGAACTAACATAACTTATAGAACTAATAGAACTAATGAACTAATAGAACTAACAGAACTAATGGAACTAATAGAACTAACAGAACTAATGGAACTAATGGAACTAACATTACTACTGGAACTAACAGAACTAATGGAACTAATGGAACTAACATTACTACTGGAACTAACAGAACTAATGGAACTAACAGAACCTATGGAACTAATAGAACTAATGGAACTAACATAACTAATGGAACTAATAGAACTAATATAACTAATGGAACTAATAGAACTAATGGAACTAACAGAAATAATGGAACTAATGGAACTAACATAACTAATGGAACTAATAGAACTAATGGAACTAATAGAACTAATGGAACTAACATAACTAACGGAACTAATAGAACTAATAGAACTAATGGAACTAATAGAACTACTGGAACTAACTTAACTAATGGAACTAATAGAACTAACATAACTTAAAGAACTAATAGAACTAATGAACTAATAGAACAAACAGAACTAATGGAACTAATAGAACTAACAGAACTAATGGAACTAATGGAACTAATAGAACTAATGGAACTAACATAACTAATGGAACTAATGGAACTAATAAAACTAATGGAACTAACGGAACTAATAGAACTAATGGAACTAACATAACCAATTTAACTAATGGAACTAACATAACCAATATAACTAATGGAACTAACATAACTAGTGGAACTAACATAACTAATGGAACTAACATAACTAATGGAACTAATAGAACTAACATAACTAATGGAACTAACAGAACTAATGGAACTAATAGAACTAACAGAACTAATAGAACTAATAGAACTAATAGAACTAATGGAACTAACAGAACTAATGGAACTAACATAACTAATGGAACAAATAGAACTAATGGAACTAACATAACTAATGGAACTAATAGAACTAATGGAACTAATGGAACTAATAGAACTAATGGAACTAACAGAACTACTGGAACTAACAGAACTACTGGAACTAACAGAACTAATGGAACTAATAGAACTAATGGAACTAACATAACTAATGGAACTAACAGAACTAATAGAACTAATAGAACTAACATAACTAATGGAACTAACATAACTACTGGAACTAACAGAACTAATGGAACTAATAGAACTAACAGAACTAATAGAACTAATAGAACTAATGGAACTAATGGAACTAACAGAACTACTGGAACTAACAGAACTAATGGAACTAATAGAACTAACAGAACTAATAGAACTAATAGAACTAATAGAACTAACAGAACTAATAGAACTAATAGAACTAATGGAACTAACAGAACTACTGGAACTAACAGAACTAATGGAACTAATAGAACTAACAGAACTAATAGAACTAATATAACTAATAGAACTAACAGAAATAATGGAACTAACAGAACTAATGGAACTAATAGAACTAACAGAACTAATGTAACTAATAGAACTAATAGAACTAATAGAACTAACAGAACTAATATAACTAATAGAACTAATGGAACTAACATTACTACTGGAACTAACAGAACTAATGGAACTAACAGAACTAATAGAACTAATAGAACTAATGGAACTAACATAACTAATGGAACTAACAGAACTAATAGAACTAATGGAACTAATAGAACTAACATAACTAATGGAACTAAAATAACTGATGGAACTAACATAACTAATGGAACTAATGGAACTAATAGAACTGATGGAACTAACAGAACTAATGGAATAAATTGTTGGTGAAAATATTGTGTAAATATTTACAGATAAGAGAAATGCAGTACCCTGGTCTGTTGTATGGCATTCAAATAGGAAAGTTCATACAGTACCAGTCAAAAGTTTGGACACAGAATAATAGTGAAGACATCAAAACTATGAAATAACACATATGGAATCATGTAGTAACCAAAAAAAAGTGTTAAACAAATCAAAATATATTGAATATTTTAGATTCTTCAAAGTAGCCACAAATTAACTTTTAACAAGGCACACCTGTTAATTGAAATGCATTCCAGATGATTACCTCATGAAGCTGGTTGAGAGAATGCCTTGAGTGTGCAAAGCTGTCATCAAGGCAAAGGGTGGCTACTTTGAGGAATCTGAAATATAAAATATATTTTTACTTGTTTAACACTTTTTTGGTTACTACATGATTCCATGTGTTATTTCATATATTTGATATATTCACTATTATGCTACAATGAATGAGTAGGTTTAAATGAGTAGGTTTGTCAAAAGCTTTTGACTGGTACTGTATATTAGCTGAAGTTCAGCCTTGTAACAATGTTACCAACGTGGTCTATCCATGTTTGAAACCACCCAAAAATACCACCTTTTTCCATTCAATGGGAAATGCCAACCTCATAGAGCATGGTACGCATAACAACTAAGTGCCAAGACGGATAATGAAGAAGGACAATACCTAAGAAATATATATATACACAGCTCAAAAAAATAAAGGGAACACTTAAACAACACAATGTAACTCCAAGTCTATAACACTTCTGTGAAATCAAACTGTCCACTTAGGAAGCAACACTGATTGACAATACATTTCACATGCTGTTGTGCAAATGGAATAGACAACAGGTGGAAATTATAGGCAATTAGCAAGACACCCCCAATAAAGGAGTGGTTCTGCAGGTGGGGACCATAGACCACTTCTCAGTTCCTATGCTTCCTGGCTGATGTTTTGGTCCCTTTTGAATGCTGGTGGTGCTTTCACTCTAGTGGTAGCATGAGACGGAGTCTACAACCCACACAAGTGGCTCAGGTAGTGCAGCTCATCCAGGATGGCACATCAATGCCAGCTGTGGCAAGAAGGTTTGCTGTGTCTGTCAGCGTAGTGTCCAGAGCATGGAGGCGCTACCAGGAGACAGGCCAGTACATCAGGAGACATGGAGTAGGCCGTAGGAGGGCAACAACCCAGCAGCAGGACCGCTACCTCCGCCTTTGTGCAAGGAGGAGCAGGAGAAGCACTGCCAGAGCCCTGCAAAATGACCTCCAGCAGGCCACAAATGTGCATGTGTCTGCTCAAACGGTCAGAAACAGACTCCATGAGGGCGGTATGAGGGCCCGACGTCCACAGCTGGGGGTTGTGCTTACAGCCCAACACCGTGCAGGATGTTTGGCATTTGCCAGAAAACACCAAGATTTCCAAATTTGCCACTGGCGCCCTGTGCTCTTCACAGGTGAAAGCAGGTTCACACTGAGCACGTGACAGACGTGACAGAGTCTGGAGACGCCGTGGAGAACGTTCTGCTGCCTGCAACATCCTCCAGCATGACCGGTTTGGCGGTGGGTCAGCCATGGTGTGGGGTGGCATTTCTTTGGGGGGCCGCACAGCCCTCCATGTGCTCGCCAGAGGTAGCCTGACTGCCATTAAGTACCGAGATGAGATCCTCAGACCCCTTGTGAGACCATATGCTGGTGCGGTTGGCCCTGGGTTCCTCCTAATGCAAGACAATGCTAGACCTCATGTGGCTGGAGTGTGTCAGCAGTTCCTGCAAGAGGAAGGCATTGATGCTATGAACTGGCCCGCCCGTTCCCCAGACCTGAATCCAATTGAGCACATCTGGGACATCATGTCTCGCTCCATCCACCAACGCCACGTTGCACCACAGACTGTCCAGGAGTTGGCGGATGCTTTAGTCCAGGTCTGGGAGGAGATCCCTCAGGAGACCATCTGCCACCTCATCAGGAGCATGCCCAGGCATTGTAGGGAGGTCATACAGGCACGTGGAGGCCACACACACTACTGAGCCTCATTTTGACTTGTTTTAAGGACATTACATCAAAGTTGGATCAGCCTGTAGTGTGGTTTTCCACTTTAATTTTGAGTGTGACTCCAAATCCAGACCTCCATGGGTTGATAAATTGGATTTCCATTGATTATTTTTGTGTGATTTTGTTGTCAGCACATTCAACTATGTAAAGAAAAAAGTATTTAATAAGATTATTTCTTTCATTCAGATCTAGGATGTGTTGTTTAAGTGTTCCCTTTATTTTTTTGAGCATTATATATATACAGTTGAAGTCGGAAGTTTACATACACCTTAGCCAAATACATTTAAACTCAGTTTCACACAAGTCCTGACATTTATTCCTAGTAAAACTTCCCTGGCTTAGGTCAGTAAGGATCACCACTTTATTTTAAGAAGGTGAAATGTCAGAGTATTCCCAGTGGGTCAGAAGTTTACATACACTCAATTAGTATTTGGTAGCATTGCCTTTAAATTGTTTAACTTGGGTAAAACGTTTCGGGTAGCCTTCCACAAGCTTCCCACAATAAGTTGGGTGAATTCTGGCCCATTCCTCCTGACAGAGCTGGTGTAACTGAGTCAGGTTTGTAGGCCTCCTTGCTCACACACGCTTTTTCAGTTCTGCCCACAAATGTTCTATAAGATTGAGGTCAAGGTTTTGTGATGGCCACTCCATTACCTTGACTTTGTTGTCCTTAAGCCATTTTGCCACAACTGGATGTATGCTTGGGGTCATTGTCCATTTGGAAGACCCATTTGGGACCAAGCTTTAACTTCCTGACTGATGTCTTGAGATGTTGCTTTAATATATCCACATAATTTTCCTCCCTCATGATGTCATCTATTTTGTGAAGTGCACCATTCCCTCCTGCAGCAAAGCACCCCCACTACATGATGCTGCCACCCCGTGCTTCACGTTTGGGATGGTGTTCTTCGGCTTGCAAGCCTCCCCTTTATCCTCCAAACATAACGATG
Organism: Salmo trutta; assembly: GCF_901001165.1. Taxonomy (NCBI): domain Eukaryota; kingdom Metazoa; phylum Chordata; class Actinopteri; order Salmoniformes; family Salmonidae; genus Salmo; species Salmo trutta. The sequence goes on along the minus strand of NC_042992.1, from coordinate 10,877,008 downwards.
GTCATTATGGCCAAACAGTTCTATTTTGGTTTCATCAGACCAGAGGATATTTCTCCAAAAAGTACGATCTTTGTCCGCATGTGCAGTTGCAAACCGTAGTCTTGCTTTTCTATGGCGGTTTTGGAGCAGTGGCTTCTTCCTTGCTGAGCGGCCTTTCAGGTTATGTCAATATAGGGCTCGTTCTACTGTGGATATAGATACTTTTGTACGTGTTTCCTCCAGCATCTTCACAAGGTCCTTTGCTTGTGTTCTGGGATTGATTTACACTTTTCGCACCAAAGTATGTTCATCTCTAAGAGACAGAACGCATCTCCTTCGTGAGCGGTATGACGGCTGCGTGGTCCCATGGTGTTTATACTTGCGTACTATTGTTTGTACAGATAAGCGTGGTACCTTCAGGCATTTGGAAATCGCTCCCAAGGATGAACCAGACTTGTGGAGGTCTACAATTTATTTTCTGCGGTCTTGGCTGATTTCTTTTAATTTTCCCATGATGTCAAGCAGAGGTACTGAGTTTGAAGGTAGGCCTTGAAATATATCCACAGATACACCTCCAATTGACTCAAATTATGTCAATTAGCCTATCAGAAGCTTCTAAAGCCATAACATCATTTTCTGGAATTTTCCAAGCTGTTTAAAGGCACAGTCAACTTAGTGTATGTAAACTTCTGACCCACTGGAATTGTGATACAGTGAATGATAAGTGAAATAATCTGTCTGTATATGTCAGGTGCATCGTAGAAAGTGGACCAAGGCACAGCGGGTATCGTGCTCATATTCTTTTATTTAATGAAGTGAACATTTAAACAAAATAAATTGACGTCAATCAACAGTTCCGTAAGGACACAAGGACTATACAAAAAATAACTACCCACAAACACAAGAGAAAATAAACCCACTTAAATATGGCCTCCAATTAGAAGCAACAACAACCAGCTGCTTGTCACGTCCTGACCATTATAAGGGGTTACTTGTTATTGTAGTTTGGTCAGGACGTGGCAGGGGTGTGTTTGTTTAGAGTGTTTCGGGGTTTGTTGGGCTATGTTCTTATTTAAGAGGGGTGTTTGTTTAGAGTGTTTCGGGGTTTGTTGGGTTATGTTCTTGTTAGTCTATTTCTATGTTAGTTCTAGTATGTGTATTTCTATGTGGTGTTTGTTGGGTTGACCTTCAATTGGAAGCAGCTGCTCCTAGTTGCTTCTAATTGAAGGTCTTATTTAAGAGGGGTGTTTTTTCTATGGGATTTTGTGGGTAGTTGTTCCTTGTTTAGTGTTTGTTGCCCCTGACAGGACTGTTTCGTTTTGTTCTTTTTTGTATATGTATTTAGTTGTTTCTCCTTCTTCAAATAAAAAGATGAGTATACATATTCCCGCTGCATTTTGGTCCAATCCTTACGACAACCGTGACACTGCTTCTAATTGGAGGTCGTTCCCAAAACTAACATAGAAATAGAAAAACTAGAAAACCCACATAGAAATAGAAAACATAGAACATACATCAAAAACCCCGAAACACACAAAACAAACACCCCCTGCCACGCCCTGACCAAACTACAATAACAAATAACCCCTTTACTGGTCAGGACGTGACAGTATACAATTGTTGGAAAAATTACCTGTGTCATGCACAAAGTAGATGTCCTAACTGACTTGCCAAAACTATAGTTTGTTAATAACAAGAAATGTGTGGAGTGGTAATGACTCCAACAGAAGTGTATGTAAACTTCCGACTTCAGCTGTATATTTACCCAAAAATATATGGGGGATTGGAAATGATGCAGATAATTACATTGATCGAAGCCACAATCTATCTGCAAAACTAAAACTGATCTCCCCACTCCAAAAAAAAAAACAAAGTGCCAAGACGGCCACGATGTTGGCCCATTACGATATTGACTCCTCCCCCCTCGGGGTTGTGTGATGAGTCAGGCAAAGACAAAGACACCACATTTGGATGGACCCCACTTACCCACTGATGGAATCACCTCTGGAAGACTCTGTGCTAGTCTGCTTCCCATTTCAAACCTCAATGAGTCTCATCCTTCAGAAGCAGTCACACACAGAGCGAGCCATGGCCCGGAGATACAGACTGAGTACAAAATAGCACCCTATTCCCTATGTAGTGCCCTACTTTTGTTCAGGACCCACAGGGATATGGTGTTGCTTGGGATGCAGATACAGCCACAGTTCTATGTCAACTCAGTGGAAAACACTAGAACCACAGAAACAATGTGAGATCCAGTACATTCCAGTTAAATGTAGGAAGGTATGGAGATAGTTGTATCTCTATGGGAGAAGGTATTCTTTCATGATATGTAATGTAGTCTTATTGTATGGTAGAAGCATAGCAATATAGTGTATATAATCATGATCATCAATAAGATTGATATTTGATGATGAGTTCCAGACAGACAACTAGCCAAATAGGATTGGTTGGATTCCACGGATAATGTGTTGTTCCTCACAACCTTGTAGGCCGCAGTGATTCACTGTGTTCTAAAGATGGTGTAAGAAATGATATCCATCAGGTCGTTTGTTTGACGATGTCACGCCGCCACAATGGGAAGTCCACGACATGTTGTGTGATGTGGAGCACCATGTTAATCCAGATTATACTCTGGTGAGGAATGTTGTCTGATAGAGTTATCAAGAGCCGTTGTTTGTAACTGGGACCAATCATACTTGTGATAAAGAGGAACTTGAGAATACCATGACAGAACAAAACAGTGTGTGCCCCACATGGCACCCTATTCCCTATATAGTGCACTACTTTAGACCCTATTCCCTATATAGTGCACTACTTTAGACCCTATTCCCTATATAGTACACTACTTTTGACCAGTACCCTGTGGTGCCATTTGGGATGCAAATATTGTTTCTATTACGAATACCCTCATTAGCGCCTCACAGAAGTTCAACCACCACAAGCATGGGAATAATACAGTGGTCTGCTCTTCATTTTTCCATTCAGTAAATATCACCCATGTGTCCAAAACTTAAACATGTATGTATTCTTTTTTTCAAAGATTCCGTCAAAGTTGTCTGTTTTCAAAATGCTCCTGGCTCGGGACCTATGTTTTCAGAGTGGGATCTCAGGACAAGAATGAATACATGTTGGAGAGTGGTGAGTTATTCAGCACACTCGTATTTTACAGTACCCCTGGCCCTTTTCTTGTTTGCCATCAGTATTGTAAAATATTTGAGCGTGTAAATGCATGGTTTCTCCATGATCCATGTTTTATTAGCTTGGCCCCTTGAGAACCTTCTTTTGTCACTTTCTTCACAAAGCTAACTCGCATTATGCATTCAATGTCTCCTATATGTCAGACAATGTCTTTCAGTGAGACACTGTGGCCCAAGGTGTGATTTTACCCTCATACAACTGTCTTTACAATCACAACTCTAAAGGACACAATAATTAGGTGTTGGAAGGTACCTCTCTCTCCACTGGAAAGCAGGTTTGGCTGGGCAGACCAACAGCCACAGCCGTGTGCAACAAATCAAACTGTCTTCTCGTGTAAACAGTGGAAATGATTGACTCATTAATAATGTCCTATGTGTTCAGAGGGAAATGCAAATTGACTGCAGACCGTGTAAGCCAAAATAGGAACCCCTGCGAAAGCGGTCCCCTCCAACTTGATTAAAATCAAACCGTGCAGTCGGCGGCAGAAATGGTTTTACCATGCAGCCGGGTCGCATTGATACTAAACATGTCTCGTTATCATTTCATAATTCATTATGTGTTGTGTGTGTGTTGTAGGAAGGGGGAGGAAAGCATTGGGAAAAGTCATCCATAATTGGTCTTGTCCAGGGGTCACCAACTGATCGATCTCCAAGGCATCCATCCCTATTTCTGTAAAACAAAACAACGACAACGGCTTTTGCGTTCCTATTTTTTGTATTCGTTTCGTAAAAAAATATTATGCTCACTTTGCTGTACCTCACAAGTAATACAACAAATGATCTATTACCAGTGTGATCATAAACCTACATTTTTTAAAATATAGTTTCAAAATGATCTGAGAAGAACAACATTGGCAGGGCAATTCAAGCATAGCCAGAGCAATTCAATAATGATAATGTATCGGGCCTAAAGCCTGTTGCACAAACCGCATTGCTACATAACTGTTTTTAATGGGTTAATGTTGCATAAGCTTACGTTTTTAAGTCATGTTTAAAAAAAAATGTATGTGATGTAGATCTCTGCTTGCATTTTGACTCAAAAAGGGATCTTTTGTTTTATAATTCTGTGGGAGAGAGTCACAAGTTCAATGTGAAGCTTTGAATTGATTTCACCAGTAAAGAGACTTACAGAGAGACAACCAGCGAGATTCACAAGCAACTATAGTCTCAGAAATTGTCCACAACGCAAACGGAACCCTATTCCCTATATAGTGCACTACTTTAGACCCTATTCCTTATATAGCGCACTACTTTAGACCCTATTCCCTATATAGTGCACTACTTTAGACCCTATTCCTTATATAGCGCACTACTTTAGACCCTATTCCCTATATAGTGCACTACTTTAGACCCTATTCCCTATATAGTGCACTACTTTAGACCCTATTCCTTATATAGTGCACTACTTTAGACCCTATTCCCTATATAGTGCACTACTTTAGACCCTATTCCTTATATAGTGCACTACTTTAAACCCTATTCCCTATATAGTGCACTACTTTAGACCCTATTCCCTATATAGTGCACTACTTTAGACCCTATTGCTTATATAGTGCACTACTTTAGACCCTATTCCTTATATAGTGCACTACTTTAGACCCTATTCCTTATATAGTGCACTACTTTAGACCCTATTCCTTATAAAGTGCACTACTTTAGACCCTATTCCTTATAAAGTGCACTACTTTAGACCCTATTCCTTATATAGTGCACTACTTTAGACCCTATTCCTTATATAGTGCCCTACTTTTGACCCTATTCCTTATATAGTGCACTACTTTAGACCCTATTCCTTATATAGTGCACTACTTTAGACCCTATTCCTTATATAGTGCACTACTTTAGACCCTATTCCTTATATAGTGCACTACTTTAGACCCTATTCCTTATATAGTGCCCTACTTTTGACCTGTACAAATGGGCCTAAATCTGATGTCCCAATGTTTTGACCAGTTCAGTCAAAACATTGGGACATCAGTTCAGACTACATTCAATATTACAGTGCATGTTAAGTCTGTTTTTGATAATACAGTACCATGTACTCTCTGGTCTCGTCCTCCTGACTTTGTCAGGCGATGTTTACAAAGTCTTCACTTGGAAATAATCACCATGGCAGAGTCTTACATCCTTTAATTCCAGATGTAACTATTTGTGTTGTTATTCTGCTGTTCAGTCTGTTTTGCATACTTCTTTATGTTTTCTAATTATTACCAGCTAGAGTCCTTCTGACCAACTATTACTAACTACTATTACAAACAACTATTACTACAAATTATTACTACCAACTATTACTACCTACAACTACTAACTACTATTACAAACTACCATTACTAACTACTATTACAAACAACTATTACTACAAATTATTACAACCAACTATTACTACCTACAACTACTAACTACTATTACAAACTACCATTACTAACTACTATTACTACCAACTATTACTACTAACAATTACCGACTACTATTACTACCTACTATTACTAACTACTATTACTAACTACTATTACTACCTACTATTACTAACTACTATTACTAACTACCATTACTAACTACTATTACTACCAACTATTACTACTAACAATTACCGACTACTATTACTACCTACTATTACTAACTACTATTACTAACTACTATTACTACCAACTATTACAACTACTATTACTTCCAACGATCTACTATTACTACAAACTATTACCTCCTACTATTACTAACTACTATTACTAACTACTATTACTAACTACTATTACTACCAACTATTACCAACTACTATTACTTCCAACGATCTACTATTACTACAAACTATTACCTCCTACTATTACTAACTACTATTACTAACTACTATTAACTATTATTACGAAGTACTATTACTACCAACTATTACTAACTACTATTACTAACTACTATTACTAACAACTATTACTACTTACTATTACTACCTACAACTACTAACTACTATTACAAACTACCATTACTAACTACTATTACTACAAATTATTACTACCAACTATTACAACCAACTATTACTAACAACTATTACTACCAACCATTACTAACTACTATTACTACCAACTATTACTAACTACTGTTACTACCTACTATTACTAACAACTATTATTGCCAACTATTGCTACCAACTATTACTAACTACTATTACTACCAACTATTACTAACAACTATAACTAACGTCTATTACTACCAACTATAACTAACTACTATTACTACCAACTATTACTACCAACATTTTACAAACTACTATTACTACCAACTATTACTAACTACTATTACTACCAACTATTACTACCAGCTTTTACTACCAACTGGACAGAGCCAGCATTGCCATGAGGACACTTGATGTCGTAATGGGACAGAGCCAGCATTGCCATGAGGACACTTGACGTCGTAAAGGGACAGAGCCAGCGTTGCCATGAGGACACTTGACGTCGTAATGGGACAGAGCCAGCGTTGTCATGAGGACACTTGACGTCGTAAAGGGACAGAGCCAGCGTTGCCATGAGGACACTTGACGTTGTAAAGGGACAGAGCCAGCGTTGCCATGAGGACACTTGACGTCGTAAAGGGACAGAACCAGTGTTGCCATGAGGACACTTGACGTCGTAATGGGACAGAGCCAGCGTTGTCATGAGGACACTTGACGTCGTAAAGGGACAGAGCCAGCGTTGCCATGAGGACACTTGACGTTGTAAAGGGACAGAGCCAGCGTTGCCATGAGGACACTTGACGTTGTAAAGGGACAGAGCCAGCGTTGCCATGAGGACACTTGACGTCATAAATGGACAGAACCAGTGTTGCCATGAGGACACTTGACGTCATAAATGGACAGAACCAGTGTTGCCATGAGGACACTTGACGTCATAAAGGGACAGAGCCAGTGTTGCCATGAGGACACTTGACGTCATAAAGGGACAGAACCAGTGTTGCCATGAGGACACTTGACGTCATAAATGGACAGAACCAGTGTTGCCATGAGGACACTTGACGTCATAAAGGGACAGAGCCAGCGTTGCCATGAGGACACTTGACGTCATAAATGGACAGAACCAGTGTTGCCATGAGGACACTTGACGTCATAAAGGGACAGAGCCAGCGTTGCCATGAGTATCCCTGTGTAAAGCAGCAGATCAGCAGGAAGTTTTAGATGTGTCAGTTTTGGCTCACAGATGGTCCTCTCAGTCATCCTCTTCCCCTTCATCCACACACTCCCCTTCCCCTTCATCCACACACTCCCTCTTCCCCTTCATCCACACACTCCCTCTTCCCCTTCATCCACACACTCCCTCTTCTCCTTCATCCACACACTCCCTCTTCTCCTTCATCCACACACTCCCCCTTCCCCTTCATCCACACACTCCCCCTTTCCCCTTCATCCACACACTCCCCCTTCCCCTTCATCCACACACTCCCCCTTCTCCTTCATCCACACACTCCCTCTTCCCCTTCATCCACACACTCCCCCTTCCCCTTCATCCACACACTCCCCCTTCTCCTTCATCCACACACTCCCCCTTCCCCTTCATCCACACACTCCCTCTTCCCCTTCATCCACACACTCCCCCTTCCCCTTCATCCACACACTCCCTCTTCTCCTTCATCCACACACTCCCTTTCTAAACACCAAGCTCAGCTGCCAACTCAGCATCTTTATAGAGTTCAGCAGGTGGGGAAAATACCCTTTCAGAATCCAGCGCTGAAATCTCAGGGGCTTTGGAGAGCGCCATCCGCCCAGCCCTTAAAAACTCTCCCCCAAATCCCCTAGATCACCATGAGAGAGAACATCTGTGGGCAGAGAGAGGCTCCAGATGAGAACGGACTAGACCCTGTCTGTCTGTCTGTCTGTCTGTCTGTCTGTCTCTGTCTGTCTGTCTGTCTGTCTGTCTCTGTCTGTCTGTCTGTCTGTCTGTCTGTCTGTCTGTCTGTCTGTCTGTCTGTCTGTCTGTCTGTCTGTCTGTCTGTCTGTCTGTCTGTCTGTCTGTCTGTCTGTCTGTCTGTCTGTCTGTCTGTCTGAGCATGTGTAATCGTGTGTGAGCTTGTTTGTGTGTAATTCATTAGGAACAGGCAGGGCGAGGCTGTTCACAGGGGAGACCGCTGTAATTCATTAGGAAGAGGCAGAGCGAGGCTGTTCACAGGGCAGACTGCTGTAATTCATTAGGAAGAGGCAGAGCGAGGCTGTTCACAGGGCAGACTGCTGTAATTCATTAGGAAGAGGCAGAGCGAGGCTGTTCACAGGGCAGACTGCTGTAATTCATTAGGAAGAGTCAGAGCGAGGCTGTTCACAGGGCAGACTGCTGTAATTCATTAGGAAGAGGCAGAGCGAGGCTGTTCACAGGGCAGACTGCTATAATTCATTAGGAAGAGGCAGAGTGAGGCTGTTCACAGGGCAGACTGCTGTAATTCATTAGGAAGAGGCAGAGCGAGGCTGTTCACAGGGCAGACTGCTGTAATTCATTAGGAAGATGCAGAGCGAGGCTGTTCACAGGGGAGACTGCTGTAATTCATTAGGAAGAGACAGAGCGAGGCTGTTCACAGTGCAGACTGCTGTAATTCATTAGGAAGAGGCAGAGCGAGGCTGTTCACAGGGCAGACTGCTGTAATTCATTAGGAAGATGCAGAGCGAGGCTGTTCACAGGGGAGACTGCTGTAATTCATTAGGAAGATGCAGAGCGAGGCTGTTCACAGGGCAGACTGCTGTAATTCATTAGGAAGAGGCAGAGCGAGGCTGTTCACAGTGCAGACTGCTGTAATTCATTAGGAAGAGGCAGAGCGAGGCTGTTCGTAATTGGGATCATATGTGTGAAGGATGAGAAGTTTTGCTCCCTGCCATGAAATCCTCATTCTCTACCGACTAATCAATAGAACAATCACCTTGCAGCGAATTCCAGTGTGTGTCAATATCTGATTAGATCAAGATGCACTGACACGCCTAGTGGATATGTTTTGATTTGTTTTGGCTGTGTGGAATTGGCAGCATGCAGTGGTCTTCTGGTTTGATATTATTAGTGGAGGAACAGCATTCCATTAACTGTTGTTTTTTTTTGTGTATGTGAAGTCACAGCCGGAAGGACAGACAGACAGACAGACACACACACACACACACACACACACACACACACACACACACACACACACACACACACACACACACACACACACACACACACACACACACACAGACCCTACACATCTACAAATTCAGTATTGAGTGATAGTTTGACAGGATGCCTTCCATCTGTTCATACAGGTCTGTGATGATAGGCTGAATAAGAGGTTAAATCTGTTCATACAGGTCTGTGATGATAGGCTGAATAAGAGGTTAAATCTGTTCATACAGGTCTGTGATGATAGGCTGAATAAGGGGTTAAATCTGTTCATACAGGTCTGTGATGATAGGCTGAATAAGAGGTTAAATCTGTTCATACAGGTCTGTGATGGTAGGCTGAATAAGGGGTTAAATCTGTTCATACAGGTCTGTGATGATAGGCTGAATAAGAGGTTAAATCTGTTCATACAGGTCTGTGATGATAGGCTGAATAAGGGGTTAAATCTGTTCATACAGGTCTGTGATGATAGGCTGAATAAGGGGTTAAATCTGTTCATACAGGTCTGTGATGACAGGCTGAATAAGATGTTAAATCTGTTCATACAGGTCTGCGATGATAGGCTGAATAAGAGGTTAAATCTGTTCATACAGGTCTGTGATGACAGGCTGAATAAGAGGTTACATCTGAAACTATTTTGCTAACAAAGGATTGGGTGTATATGTAGATCCCGTTCCTGCAGTCAAATGACCTAGTGTTCTCATGGGTGGAATGTTATTCTTATTTTTCACAGCTTCATAATGAATATAAATATTATTTTTTTATGTAAATGTTGACAATCCTGTGTTTCTATGTCAAAAGGTTTTGTTATATTTCAGTCTTCTGTGATGTATATAAAGTGTAATATTGGGATGCAAACTCAAAATGTAATACATTTCAACTCTATATCTGACATGGTACAGGGGTCTTCTTGTTTAAGCCCATAACCATGTGTGTGAGGTGTATACTTTTGTTTAAAAGTAGATTTGTTCAAGTCTACCACACTCTGTGTGACCCTGATTTAGCCCACTGCAGTAAAAGGTTAATCAGGTTGTTGCCAAGTAGCCAAGGCAAGCAAGAATTTGTGGCCACCTCAGCAAACATCATGATTAGGCAGATTTGCCATTGACTTCTGGGTTAAGATTACATTGGAAATATTTGTACAAAAGGCCGCTATCACAGTGAATTTCCTCTTACATGTTTGCACTAACGCAAAAAAGTGAAGCTGGGGAAAAGCCAAAGAAAAGGAAAAGAAAGATGACAGACAGACAGACAGACAGACAGACAGACAGACAGACAGACAGACAGACAGACAGACAGACAGACGGGCGGGCAGGCAGGCAGGCAGGCAGGCAGGCAGGCAGGCAGGCAGACAGACAGACAGACAGACAGACAGACAGACAGACAGACAGGCAGGCAGGCAGGCAGACAGACAGACAGACAGACAGACAGACAGACAGACAGACAGACAGACAGACAGACAGACAGACAGACAGACAGACAGACAGACAGACAGACAGACAGACAGACAGACAGACAGATAGATAGATAGATCTATCATCGTCTGTCTGTCTGTCTGTCTGTCTGTCTGTCTGTCTGTCTGTCTGTCTGATCTTTCTTTTCCTTTTCTTTGGCTTTTCCCCAGCTTCACTTTTTTGCAGATGTTACAGATGTTCTTAGATGGCGGCAAGCATGTAGAATGTAGAGTACAGTATGGTTTTCCCAAGGACGAACCGAGACAGGACAGCCCACCTCTCTCTGCTCAGAGGGAGAGATGGATAAACTGAGACAGGACAGACCACTTCTCTCTGCTCAGAGGGAGAGAAGGATAAACCGAGACAGGACAGCCCACCTCTCTCTGTTTAGAGGGAGAGAAGGACAAACCGAGACAGGACAGCCCACCTCTCTTTGCTCAGAGGGAGAGAAGAACAAACCAAGACCAGACAGCCCACCTCTCTCTGCTCAGAGGGAGAGATGGATAAACTGAGACAGGACAGCCCACCTCTCTCTGCTCAGAGGGAGAGAAGAACAAACCAAGACCAGACAGCCCACCTCTCTCTGCTCAGAGGGAGGGAAGAACAAACCAAGACCAGACAGCCCACCTCTCTCTGCTCAGAGGGAGGGAAGGATAAACCGAGACAGGACAGCCCACCTCTCTCTGCTCAGAGGGAGAGAAGAACAAACCAAGACCAGACAGCCCACCTCTCTCTGCTCAGAGGGAGGGAAGAACAAACCAAGACCAGACAGCCCACCTCTCTCTGCTCAGAGGGAGGGAAGGATAAACCGAGACAGGACAGCCCACCTCTCTCTGCTCAGAGGGAGAGAAGAACAAACCAAGACCAGACAGCCCACCTCTCTCTGCTCAGAGGGAGGGAAGAACAAACCAAGACCAGACAGCCCACCTCTCTCTGCTCAGAGGGAGAGAAGAACAAACCAAGACCAGACAGCCCACCTCTCTCTGCTCAGAGGGAGAGAAGAACAAACCAAGACCAGACAGCCCACCTCTCTCTGCTCAGAGGGAGAGAAGAACAAACCAAGACCAGACAGCCCACCTCTCTCTGCTCAGAGGGAGGGAAGAACAAACCAAGACCAGACAGCCCACCTCTCTCTGCTCAGAGGGAGAGAAGAACAAACCAAGACCAGACAGCCCACCTCTCTCTGCTCAGAGGGAGAGAAGAACAAACCAAGACCAGACAGCCCACCTCTCTCTGCTCAGAGGGAGGGAATACAGGAAGGAATGGAGGGAGGAATGGGTTGAGGTAACCCTAGCCGTCGAGGTGGCCCAAGGAGAAGGGCCAGGGATGTTTTCCAAATGGTGCCCTATTCCCTATATACTGTGGTGTGCTACTTTTGACCAGGGATCAGAGGTGATGGGGATAGTTAGGGGTGGGGAGGGTTAGGGGGTGGGGACAGTTAAGGGTGGAGAGAGTTAGGGGTGGAGAGAGTTAGGGGGTGGGGAGAGTTAGGGGGTGGAGAGAGTTAGGGGGTGGGGAGAGTTAGAGATGGGAGAGTTAGGGGGTGGAGAGAGTTAGGGGGTGTGGAGAGTTAGAGATGGGTGAGTTAGGGGGTGGGGAGAGTTAGGAGGTGGGGAGAGTTAGGGTTGGGGAGAGGTAGACATACGTACAGTCTGGTGCAGAGGCTATCTAACATACAGTGAGGAGGGTTAGGGATGGGGAGAGTTAGGGGGTGGGGAGAGTTAGGCAGTGGGGAGAGTTAGGTATGGGGAGAGTAAGGGATGGGGAGAGTTAGACAGTGGGGAGGGTTAGGGATGGGGAGAGTTAGGGGGTGGGGAGAGTTAGGCAGTGAGGAGAGTTAGGGATGGGGAGAGTTAGGGATGGGTAGAGTTAGGGATGGGGAAAGTTAGGGATGGGGAGAGTAGGGATGGGGAGAGTTTGGGGGTGGGGAGAGTTAGGGATGGAGAGAGTTAGGGGGTGCAGAGAGTTAGGGATGGAGAGAGTTAGGGGGTTGGGGAGAGTTAGGGTTGGGGAGAGTTAGACATACATGCAGTCTGGTGCAGTGGGGAGGGTTAGGGATGGGGAGAGTTAGAGGGTGGGGAGAGTTAGACAGTGGGGAGAGTTAGGGATGGGTAGAGTTAGGGGGTGGGGAGAGTTAGGTAGTGGGGAGAGTTAGGGATGGGTTAAGTTAGGCAGTGGGGAGAGTTAGGCAGTGGGGAGAGTTAGGGGTGGGGAGAGTTAGTGATGGGGAGAGTTAGGGATGGGGAGAGTTGGGCAGTGGGGAGAGTTAGGGGGTGGGGAGAGTTAGGGATGGGGAGAGTTAAGCAGTGGGAGAGTTAGGGGTGGGGAGAGTTAGGCAGTGGGGAGAGTTAGGGGTGGGGAGAGTTAGGGATGGGGAGAGTTAGGGATGGGGAGAATTGGCCAGTGGGAGAGATAGGGATGTGGAGAGTTAGGCAGTGTGGAGAGTTAGGGATGGGGAGACTTAGGGATGGGGAGAGTTAGGCAGTGGGGAGAGTAAGGCAGTGGGGAGAGTTAGGCGGAGGGGAGAGTTAGGGATGTGGAGAGTTAGGGATGGGGAGAGTTAGGGATGGGGAGAGTTAGGCAGTGGGGAGAGTTAGGGATGGGGAGAGTTAGGCAGTGGGGAGAGTTAGGGATGGGGAGAGTTGGGAATGGGAAGAGTTAGGCAGTGGGGAGAGTTAGGCTGTGGGGAGAGTTAGGCAGTGGGGAGAGTTAGGGGTGGGGAGAGTTAGGCAGTGGGGAGAGTTAGGCAGTTGGGAGAGTTAGGGATTGCGAGAGTTAGGGGGTGGGGAGAATTAGGGATGGGGAGAGTTCAGGATGGGAAGAGTTAGGCAGTTGGGAGAGTCAGGCAGTGGGAAGAGTTAGGCAGTGGGGAGAGTTAGGCAGTGGGGAGAGTTAGGCAGTTGGGAGAGTTAGGGAGTGGGGAGAGTTAGGCGGTGTGGAGAGTTAGGGGGTGGGGAGAGTTAGGGGGTGGGGAGAGTTAGGGAGTGGGGAGAGTTAGGCAGTGGGGAGTGTTAGGGATGGGGACACTTAGGGATGTGAAGAGTTAGGCAGTGGGGAGAGTAAGGCAGTGGGAAGAGTTAGGCAGTGGGGAGAGTTAGGGGGTGGGGAGAGTTAGGGATGCGGAGAGTTAGGCGGTGGGGAGAGTTAGGGATGGGGAGAGTTAGGGATGAGAAGAGTTAGGCAGTGGGGAGAGTTAGGCAGTGGGGAGAGTTAGGCAGTGGGGAGAGTTAGGCGGTGGGGAGAGTTAGGCAGTGGGGAGAGTTAGGCAGTTGGGAGAGTTAGGGATGGCGAGAGTTAGGGGGTGGGGAGAATTAGGGATGGGTAGAGTTAGGGGGTGGGGAGAGTAAGGCATTGGGGAGAGTTAGGGAGTGGGGAGAGTTAGGCGGTGGGGAGAGTTAGGGGGTGGGGAGAGTTAGGGATGGGGAGAGTTAGGCAGTGGGGAGAGTTAGGCATTGGGGAGAGTTAGGGATGGGGAGAGTTATGCAGTGGGGAGAGTTAGGGGGTGGGGAGAGTTAGGGATGGGGACAATTAGGCAGTGGGAGAGATAGGGATGTGGAGAGTTAGGCAGTGTGGAGAGTTAGGGATGGGGAGAGTTAGGGATGGGGAGAGTTAGGCAGTGGGGAGAATAAGGCAGTGGGGAGAGTTAGGCGGTGGGGAGAGTTAGGGATGTGGAGAGTTAGGCAGTGTGGAGAGTTAGGGATGGGGAGAGTTAGGGATGGGGAGAGTTAGGCAGTGGGGAGAGTTAGGGATGGGGAGAGTTAGGCAGTGGGGAGAGTTAGGGATGGGGAGAGGTTGGGGATGGGGAGAGTTAGGGATGGGGAGAGTTAGGCATGGGAAGAGTTAGGCAGTGGGGAGAGTTAGGCAGTTGGGAGAGTTAGGGATGGCGAGAGTTAGGGGGTGGGGAGAATTAGGGATGGGTAGAGTTAGGGGGTGGGGAGAGTTAGGCGGTGGGGAGAGTTAGGGGGTGGGGAGAGTTAGGGATGGGGAGAGTTAGGCAGTGGGGAGAGTTAGGCATTGGGGAGAGTTAGGGATGGGGAGAGTTAGGCAGTGGGAGAGTTAGGGGGTGGTGAGAGTTAGGTATGGGGAGAGTTAGGGATGGGGAGAATTAGGCAGTGGGAGAGATAGGGATGTGGAGAGTTAGGCAGTGTAGAGAGTTAGGGATGGGGAGACTTAGGGATGGGGAGAGTTAGGCAGTGGTAGAGTAAGGCAGTGGGGAGAGTTAGGCGTTGGGAGAGTTAGGGATGTGGAGAGTTAGGCAGTGTGGAGAGTTAGGGATGGGGAGAGTTAGGGATGGGAGAGTTAGGCAGTGGGGAGAGTTAGGGATGGGGAGAGTTAGGCAGTGGGGAGAGTTAGGGATGGGGAGAGTTGGGGATGGGGAGAGTTAGGGATGGGGAGCGTTAGGAATGAGA